>NC_045556.1:28856174-29065422 GCF_009769535.1 Thamnophis elegans
AAGAGGGTGGGTGGGTGGTGGGTGGGAGAGGAAGACGGGGAAAACACAGCACCACGTCAAAAAGAAAACGGTGTAAAAACCCGACAGCTTCTCGCCCAGCTGCATCTCCTCTGCTGAACTGGAGGTTTTTAAGAGGAGACTGGACAGTTGCTTGTCTGAAATGGTGTAGGTTCTCCTGCTTGAGCAGAGGGCTGGACTAGAAGACCTCTAAGGCCCCTTCCAGCTCCTATCCTATCCTATTCTATTCTTATTCTATTCTTATTCTACTCTACTCTACATTCCATTATTCTCTTCTCTTCTGTTCTAAATTCTTCATTCCATTATTTTCTCTTCTCTTCTCTCTTCTTCTCTTCTACATTCCATTATTCTATTCTATTCTGAATTCTTCATTCCATTAGTCTCTCTTCTCTCTTCTTCTCTTCTACATTCCATTATTCTATTCTATTCTGAATTCTTCATTCCATTGGTCTCTCTTCTCTCTTCTTCTCTTCTACATTCCATTTTTTAATTCTATTCTGAATTCTTCATTCCATTATTCTCTCTTCTTCTCTTCTACATTCCATTATTCTATTCTATTCTGTTCTAAATTCTTCATTCCATTATTCTCTCTTCTACATTCCATTTTTTCTATTCTATTCTGAATTCTTCATTCCATTATTCTCTCTTCTCTTCTCTCTTCTTCTCTTCTACAGTCCATTATTCTATTCTATTCTGTTCTATTCATTCCATTATTCTCTCTTCTTCTACATTCCATTATTCTATTCTATTCTGTTCTGAATTTTTCATTCCATTATTCTCTCTTCTCTTCTACATTCCATTATTCTAGTCTATTCTGTTCTGAATTCTTCATTCCATTATTCTCTTCTCTTGTATTTTTGGTGTGTCTAAAATACCTGCCCTTGGGCGAGGATAGGGGTGAGAGGGGTAATTTCAGGAAAGAACTGGACAGGGGGCACAACCCCAGAGGCACCCCACCCCACCCCAAAAGGCAAAACCACCCATTGCAGCAGGATTGGCGTCTGGATTTAAGAAAAATGAAACGGTCCATTCTGGCAAGGTCAAAACCCACTGTGGCTCCTAGTTGTGGGCTCCTAATTCCAGACTCCCTGGGCAACCCCAGACCCCTCCCCCCCAGCTGCTACCGGTCAGCCAATCAAGGAAACACCAAAGCGACATTTCTGGAAAAAATATCCCATAATGCAAGACGGAGCTAGGCAGCTGCAAAACACACACACACACACACACACACACTTGCACTCCATTACTCAGCGCCTGCCCGGGGTCCCTGTGGCTAAGAGAACTTCATCTCAATTAGGGAGGCTTTGCTGTGTAATAAGCCGCGGTATTTCGAAGCCTTCGGCAAAGTAATTTAGCGGAGTAGCTGCTGATTTTGCAACCCACCCCAGTTATTCCCTGGGAATAGCTGAAAAAGCACTTGATTCAGCCTAGAATGTTCCGGTTGGTTCTTTGCCACCTGTCAAAAAGGCTTGGGTCAGAATCTGGGTCAGTCCCATTCCTGCCCAAAGCACCAAGTTTGGGGAAAAGAATTAAAAGACACTTCTTTGTTGTTGATGATGTGTGTGTATATATATTGTATTACATGTTTGCTGATAAATAAATGAAGGGAGACTAGTATAGATCTATTTCAAGCTGTCTAGCTCTCATCAGCTAGCTATATCCTTGCTGGGATTCAAACTTGGGCTGTTTTACATATTAGGCAGTTGTATTAACCTCTAAGCCACAAGCTCTCCTCCCTTATCAGCTGAGCCAGGGGAATGATTTAGTGTGTTTTCTTTTGTCAAAGCACCTGGTGTGCCCAAATATGGGTGGGAACATACTGCTTCCTTTCCCCATTCCCCCCCCCCACATGTGTGTGTGTGTGTGTGTGTGTGTAAAGGTACAGGTTCCCCTTGCACATATGTGCTAGTCATTCCTGACTCTAGGGGGCGGTGCTCATCTCCATTTCAAAGCTGAAGAGCCAGCCCTGGCCGAAGACGTCTCCGTGGTCATGTGGCCAGTATGACTCAACGCCGAAGGCGCACGGAACGCTGTTCCCTTCCCACCAAAGGTGGCTCCTATTTTTCTACTTGCATTTTTTAATGTGCTTTCAGACTGCTAAGTTGGCAGAAGCTGGGAGAAGTCACGGGAGCTCACTCAGTTACACGGCGCTAGGGATTTGAACCGCTGAACTGCCGACCTTTTTGATCGACAAGCTCAGCGTCTTAGCCACTGAGCCACCATGTGCCTATATATATATTCTTTATTTTCAAGGTTAAAATAAAGAATTAAAACTACAAGACCTCCACGCTCCCTTCCTGTTCAATTTGGGGACTTACAAACCGCTTCTCTCTACAGTTACAAGGAGCAGAACTTGACTTAAAAGTTTATATTTAAGAATTTATTTCATTTATCCTGCCATTGCATGAAAAAAGCCCACTGTAATGTGAAAGGTAATTATAATAAATATAATTTATTTACTAGGAATCTAGTAGCATTCCCCCCCTAAACAAACCCATGTTAATTTTTTAAAAACAAATATAGAAATCTGCTTCCAATAAAATCAGATTCCAACTGTAAAAGGCCCAGCTAGCTTTGATTCAGATTGTTCTGGGATGAAAAAAAAGTGGTGATGAATAGTACGATAGAGTTGGAAGGGACTTTGGAGGTCTTCTAGTCCAACCCCCTGCTCATGCAGGAGACTTTATACTATTTCAGACAGAAAGGAAAGGAGGGAGGGAGAGAGGAAGGAATGGAAGGGAAGGAAAGAAGGAAGGAATGGAAACAAAGGAAACAAAAGAAACAAAGGAAAGAAGGAAGAAAGGAAAGGAAGGAAAGGAAAAAGTTGGAAGGGACCTTGGAGGTCATTTAATCCAACCCTCTGCTCAAGCAAGAGACTTTATACCATTTCAGACAGGAAGGGAGAGTGGAAGGAGGGAAGGAAAAAGGAATGGAAAGGAAAGGAAGGAAGGAAAGGAAAGAAGGAAAGGAAAGGAAAGGAAGGAAGGAAAGGAAAGAAGGAATGGAAAGGAAAGAAGGAATGGAAAGGAAAAGAAGGAAGGAAAGAAGGAAAGGAAAGAAGGAAAGGAAAGAAGGAAAGGAAAGAATTGGATGGGACCTTGGAGATCTTCAAGTCCAGCCCCCTGCTGAAGCAGGAGACTTTACACTATTTTGGACAGGAAGGAAGGGAGGGAGGAAGGAATGGAAAAGAAAGAAAGGAAGGGAAAGGAAGGGAAGGAATAGAAGGGAAGGAAAGGAAAGAAGGAATGGAAAGGAAAGGAAGGAAAGAACGAATGGAAAGGAAAGGAAGGAAGGAAAAGAAAAAAGGAAAGAAGGAAAGAATTGGATGGGACCTTGGAGGTCTTCTAGTCCAGCCCCCTGCTGAAGCAGGAGACTTTGCACTATTTCGAACAGGAAGGAAGGGAGGGAGGAAGGAATGGAAAAGAAAGAAAGGAAGGGAAAGGAAGGGAAGGAATAGAAGGAAAGGAAGGAGGGAGGGAAGGGAAGGAAAAGACAAACTTGGAAGGGATCTTGGAGGTTTTCTAATCCACCCCCCACAGATATACTGTGCATATATGTACACACACATACCTCGCCTCCCTCCTGGATTAGTTCAGTTCCCATTCCAGTGAGAATGTCCATCTCCTCAGATAGTCTGTGTGGCTTTAAAAAAAAACTGTCTGTCTGTCTGTCTGTCTGTCTGTCTGTCTGTCTGTCTGTCTGTCTGTCTATCTATCTATCTATCTATCTATCTATCTATCTATCTATCTATCTATCTCAGTGTTTCTCAACCTTGGCAACTTGAAGATGTCTGGCATTCGCTGGCTGGGGAATTCTGGGAGTTGAAGTCCAGACATCTTCAAGTTACCAAGGTTGAGAAACACTGATCTATCTATCATCTATCTATCTATCTATCTATCTATCTATCTATCTATCTATCTATCTATCTATCTATCTATCTATCTATCTATCTATCTATTTTGCAGTAATAGATTTCTCAGGGAGCCAGACAATCGTTCCCAGCCTTGGTCAAATCCCACAAGAGGCAGGAGGTCAACGCCAGTAGAAGTTGTGCCTATCTCTCTCTCTTTCTCTCTCTCTCTCTCTCTCTCTGGACGTCCCCTTCAGCCAATTAAAGCCTGGCTCGCCGTGGGCTGCGGTGGCACTGAGGGCCCTGCGCTTGTGGCCATTCCTCAGGTGGGAAGACTTCAAGGGTCTCCGTCTCAGCCACCCGGTTGGACCCCATGCAAGATTTATGATCCGATTTTCCGCCTGAAGAGGCAGCTGTCACTCACGCCCGAGCATTAAAGATGGTGCATAACTTGATCAGATGGAAAAGTCAAGTTAGTTTTGCCAATTGAAGACATCTCACTAAGGGCACGAAGGCGCCAGGTTCCCTCAGCCGAGGCTGGAGAATTTAGAACAGAAGAGAAGAAGAGGATAGAGAAATAGAGTGGAATGGAATGGGATAGAAGAAGGGATAGAATAGAATAGAATGGAATGGAATAAGGGATAGAATAGAATAGTAGAGTAAGAATAGAACAGAAAGTAGAATAGAATAGAGTATTATCAGAATAGAATAGAAATAGAATAGAATATGAAATAGAATATAACAGAACAGAATATAAACAGAATAAGAATAGAATAGAGTAGAATAAGAATAGAACAGAAACAGTAGAATAACAGAAGAATAGTTAAAAATTAGAATAGAATATTATAGAATAGCAGAATATTATAGAATAGAAGAGTAGAATAGAATAAAATAGAGAAGATAATGTAGAGTAGAGTAGAATAGAGAAGATAATGTAGAGTAGAGTAGTGCAGAGTAGAATAGGGAATAGAATAGAGTAGAATAGAATATTATAGAATAGAAGAGTAGAATAGAATAGAATAAAATAGAATAGAGAATGTAGAATAGAGTAGAATAGAGAACAGAATGTAGAGTAGTGCAGAATAGAGAATAGAATAGAATAGCAGCCACCTGGATTTCCAGGTTCAAATGGAGGGGCAATTTGGGGTCCTTTCCCGAAATGAAGAGGCCCAGAGGCCAGCTGGTCTCACCAATCTGAGGGTTCTTTGGATGGGAACTTTGGCGGGAGTTGGGGATGATGGGAGTCCTGCTCTCTCTTCCCTTCGCCCAACATGGCCTTCGTCAGAAGAGGGCATTGCAGTTGAACACTTTCTCTAACCTGCTGCCTTCCCGTAGTGTGGGACAACAAGGTCCCTCCTCCCCAGCCAAGGACAGGAAGAATGTATTTGGGCTGGAGCTAATGGGAGTTGGAGTCCTCTGTCTCAATCCTACCAAGCTTGGCCTTTCCCTAATCTGTCCTGGTCCAGTTCTTGTGGCTGGGGATGATGGAAACCTGGTCCAGCACCATTCCTTTCCCTTGACTCCTTGGGACTCGCTGAGGGAGCAGCTCCTTCCAATGGGGCTGGGGAGGATGGGCACTGAATACAACAGCACCGTGGAAATACCCAACAGTACAACCCGCTCCTCTTGCGGATGGGGATGATGGATGTCCTGATGCTCCTTCTGTCATAAGGGGACATCTTAACCATGGGATGCTAGCAATGCAGCACCTGCAGCTGGGGATGATGGCACTTCTTGCACTGCACGGGGCTGTGCGACAGCTCAGCTTTGCCTGGGGATGATGGGCCCTTGGCCTACATGAGGTTGTGACACTCCCAGACCCAGCTGGGGGTGATGGATCCTTTGCCAACCCTCCCAGCATTGGCTGGGGATAATAGGATTCTTTGCCCTGCACGGGGCTGTGCGACAGACCAGCATCGGCTGGGGATGATGGGCCCTTGCCCCGCAGAGGTTGTGTCACTCCCAGCTCAGGCAGGGGATGATGGGGTTTAACACCCTGCACAATCTCCGCCCTTGGATCCGCCTTCCCAAGCAGCCCACGTGCGCATCTGGGGGAGAGGGGGCGTGGCCCGCTGCCACCAGGGGGCGTGGCTAAGGGCGTGGCCCGCCGTCACGCTCGCCCCCGCCTTCTCCACAACCGGCCAAGATGGCGTCGCTGTCGCTGCTGAAGGAGGCCTCGATGCCGGCGACTGGCGGCTTCTCCTTCCACAACTGCGCCCGGTGAGGCCGGGGAGGCGGCGGGGAAGCGGGCTGGAGGCCCGAGGGAGGTGGCGGAGGGGCCGGGAGGAGGCGGAGGGGCCCTGCAGGCCCAGGCGGGCCAGGCCCAGGCGGCCGTGACTCAGGAGCCCGGCTCTCCTCGGCCAAGCGGGCCCGCAGCTGCACGGCCGGCCGGACGCCGCTTCCTGCCGCCCGGGAAAAGCCCCTCTCGCTGCTCCCCGGCCGGTTGGGCCAGTTGCCGGCGGCGAAGGGGCCGGGGCTTCCCCGGGCCCGCTCGGAACTACTCCTCCCAGAGGCCCCCGCCCTTGGGGGCCACGCTGAGGCATGCTGGGAGTTGGAGTCCTGGAAGGGAAGGGAAGGCGGGGAATGGGCATCGCATCCGGGGGAGGGGGGGATGCCAGGATAGCCCCACCCCTCCAAATCCAGACCCCCCCCTTGAGTTGATCTTGGGTTGCACCCCGCTTTTCCAGCCCCAGGTGGGGAGGGGGGCAGCGTGGATTTCATTTAAATCAAGTCGATTTAAACCATGATTAAAATCACAGTTTAAATCACTAGTAAAAAGGCTTGATTTAAATCAACTCCATTTAAAGCACGATTTAAAGCACCAGTAAAAAGCCTTGATTTAAATCAACTCCATTTAAACCACGATTTAAAGCACCAGTAAAAAGGCTTGATTAAATCATCTAAATCACGATTTAAAGCACTAGTAAAGAGGCTTGATTTAAATCAACTCCATTTAAACCACGATTTAAAGCACCAGTAAAAAGGCTTTAAATCATCATTAGTGAAGAGCCACTGTCATCCCTGTCCTGCAGTGACCCACTGTTGATTCATCGACAGTCCCAATGTTATAGAATATACAGCCTCATGCTACATAACTAAACTCCATTTCATGCTGAGTTAACTAAATTATGAATGGATCTTCAATAGAAAACCATATTTTTTTTAGTCCAAAAACATTTTATTTACATAAATGTAATAAAAATACAAAAAAAAATCTGATTTAAATGAAAAAAAAATCTGATTTTTTACAAAAATCATTGATTCTTATCCATCCATCAATTTATTATTTGGGGATGCTAGCAGTGTCTCATGTTGGCTTCTCTTCCGCTGAAGGAATGCCCAGCTGGAATCAGAGGGGGCCCAGAAGGGTCTTCGGCTGCCCACCGCTCGCAAGACGGGCACCACCATAGCTGGCATCGTGTACAAGGTAAGGCTGGTGCTGCAGCTCTTGGGGGGGGGGAGAGAAATCTCCCTTGGTTTCGTGCCAAGATGCAACCTGAACCCTTTTTCTCGTCCCCCAGGATGGTATTGTGCTGGGGGCAGACACCCGAGCCACCGAAGGGATGGTGG
This sequence comes from Thamnophis elegans, assembly GCF_009769535.1. Taxonomy (NCBI): domain Eukaryota; kingdom Metazoa; phylum Chordata; class Lepidosauria; order Squamata; family Natricidae; genus Thamnophis; species Thamnophis elegans. The sequence continues at coordinate 28,863,613 of NC_045556.1, forward strand.
TTGCCGACAAGAACTGTTCCAAGATCCATTTCATCGCTCCCAACATCTAGTAAGTGGGGAGGGCTGGGGATTGTGCATCAGGCCGCCTCGTTGAAGGAGAAGATGTGTGTGAATTGTGTGGCAAGAGACACGTGATGACATGCTCACTATCCTCTCGAATGCTTTCGGATATGACAGAAAGCAAGAATCAGTTCTGTCATCTTTCGTCTTGCTGGCATCCTGCCATCAAAGGCTAGGAAGGAGGCGGCAACAAATGGGCAATGATGTATGGGGATGTGATGGGGAAAATAGGAAGGGGGAGAAATGACAGTTTGATGAAGACCAGAGAAGCACGGAACCAGTTTGTGCTAGCATTCAAAGTCCCTGTGAATGGAATGTGGACTGCCGCAAACATCTCGGGGATTCTCAAAACTCTTTTCTGGCTCTTCATTGGCTGAAGATGAACTGATCCTGCGGGGAGGGCTGGGACGAGGGGAAAAATTTGTAACATTTCATACGGGATACAAAATATAGCCTGACTTTACCACAGCCAGCAACTGTCAAGTTTCTGAAAGATGCCCTAATTGATTCATGAGTCTCGAGTTTCAAAAGATAACTAGCCATTTATTAGGAGCACCATTTTGGCAAAGAACTTTTTGCAGTTAGAACTGAGCCTCATTTGAATTATAGCTGAACTTTACCCATTCCTTCCCTCCCCTCTGTGTCATAAATCATATTTCCCCAATGAGGTGCACCCCTCCCAAGCCTGCTGCAGTAATCTGAGATCTGACTCTAGCGGAAAGTATGCGTGGAATGCGCTCCCCCCCCCATTTCTTCACCATGACAACTTTATGAGTTGACAGCAACCTTCAGTAAAAGAACATCATTTCACTCCAGTGGAGTCGAGGGTCTTTCTTTCTTAAGAGCCCCGGCTCGGCAGGTCTGACAGTAAGGTTCCTTGGGTTGGAAGAGGCTGATCAGTGGGACGCAGAGACGCATAACATGACACTGTTTTACTCTTCTAGCTGCTGTGGGGCTGGAACGGCTGCGGACACCGAAATGACAACTCAAATGATCTCTTCCAACATGGAGCTTCACTCCCTTTCGACTGGCCGACTTCCGAGGGTCGTGACGGCGAACCGGATGCTCAAGCAAATGCTTTTCAGGTACCTAATTGTCGCCTGGGGGCGGGATTGTTAGCGGGGTGAGAAGGCTTCCCTCCACCCCTTTCAGAGGGGAGGAGTCAAAATATTCAAGATGGCAACTGTGAGTGCAATTTATGCCAGGGGCAAAAAAAAGGGGGGCAGGGTTTCAACTGCATAGTTGAACTGGAGGATACACGGAACTCACAGCTCTGTATGAAAAACGAAGGCAGCTTCTTTATTTATCCTTTTAGTTTTCCTTATTTAATTTATGTACAGCTAGTCCTTGACTTTGCAACAGTTCCTTCAGTGACTGGTCAAACTTAACGTGGAGGGACAGGGTGGCTCAGTGGCTAAGAGGCTGAGCTTATCGATCAGAAAGGTCAGCAGTTCGGCGGTTCGAATCGCTAGCGCCGCGTAACGGAGGGAGCTCCGGTGACTTGTCCCAGCTTTTGCCAACCGAGCAGTTCGAAAGCAGGTCAAAAATGCAAGTAGAAAAATAGGAACCACCTTTGGTGGGAAGGGAACAGCGATCCGTGCGCTTTCGGCGTTGAGTCATGCCGGCCACATGACCACGGAGATGTCTTCAGACAGTGCTGACTCTTGGGCTTTGAAATGGGGATGAGCAGTGCCCCCTAGAGTCAGGAACGACTAGCACCTATGTGCGAGGGGAACTGTTACCTTTATCTAAAGTTAGCGGCACTGAAGAAAGTGATTCATGACTCCTCCCACTGGAACATTCCCATAGTCACGTGTTCAAAATTCAGACGCTTTGGCAAATTGACTTGTACTTATGACGGTCCTGGAGTCACATGTTCCTTTTTTCTGACAAGCAAAGTCAGTGGGGAAGACAGATTCACAGAACAACGGCGGTGATTTGCTTAATAACTGCGGCAACCACGATGCTAAAACTCACTCTAACCAATGTCTCACTTACAGCCGCAGAAATGTTGGGCTCAACTGGAGTCGTAAGTCGAGGAATTACCCATAGCCGCCCAATTCACACACTGGGCAGCATGCAGCATGAAAAACCCACAGTGAAAAAAACCCCACATTTTGCCCCCGCGTCCCATTTTTCTTGCTTTTAAACCAAGAAATGTACAGGAGGTTGGAGTAGGGCCAGTGCATACCTGCCTCAGAAAGAATATATAGAATAAAAAGAGTTGGAAGGGACCTTGGAGGTCTTCTAGTCCAGCCCCCCACTTAGGCAGGAAACCCTACCCCACTTCAGACAAATGGATCTCCCAACATCATCTTAAAAACTTCCAGTCTTGCAGCACTCACAACTTCTGGAGGCAACAATTGTTCCACTGCTTAATTGTTCTCACTTGTCAGGAAAAGGAATTTATCCAGTTTCTTTATTTGATTGATTTATGCTATCAGGTACCAGGGATACATTGGTGCAGCTTTGGTTCTTGGTGGTGTGGACATCACTGGGCCTCACCTGTACAGCATTTATCCTCACGGCTCGACCGACAAGCTGCCTTACGTCACAATGGGTGAGTCACGCTCCTTTGCACAACCGGCGTTGAGATGTCTGCACTGCCCCCTAGTGGGGGGCCCGGGGCATTTAATCTCCCCCCCCTCCCCCCGCCCACGTGCGTCCTTCAGATGATTCAGCTAATAGAGCAGAAAAAGAAAGCGAAAATTCGCAGCTGCTTTAATGCTGCCTTTGATCCCCTCTGGAGACTCCTGAAAAGAATTGGAGGAAGCTGGAAAGGGGGATTTCCTCACTCAGATTGGAATTGTTTTATTTTCCAGTGTGGGGAAAAAAAGCCTCAAAACACGATTTGTGGGTCAGCTTTCTAAAACGCTGACAGCAAACTTTTTTTAGCAGCGAGTAGCACGCCGTGTGCTCATCAGGGCTGTGCTCCGGAAAAGCCGAACTTCTAGGTTCTGGCGCGCAAGCGCACCCAATGATCAGCTGGCCAGCACGCATGCGCAGAGTGCTTTGGTGACTCCATCCAGCCACCTCCTTCTCTGCAGTCCCCTTCTTCTTCTTTTGCCCTCTATCTTTCCCCGTATGAGGCTCTTCTCCAGGGAGCCCTTCCTTCTCCTTAGGTGGCCAAAGTACTTGAGTTTCCTCTTCAGGATCTGGCCTTCAGGGTTGATCTCCTCTAGAACTAGCTCTATTCTGATTGATTGATTGACTGACTGACTGGTTGGATGGCCTTGCAGTCCAAGGGACTCAATGCAGGAGTCTTCTCCAGCACCAGAGTCCAAAGGCCTCCATCCTTTGGCGCTCAGCCTTCCTTATGGTCCAACCTTCACAGCCATCCATGGCAACTGGGGAAACTATAACCTTGACTAGACCAGGGTTTTTCAACCTTGGTAACTTGAAGTCCTGTGGACTTCAACTCCCAGAATTCCCCAGCCAGCTATGCTGGCTGGGGGATTCTGGGAGTTGAAGTCCACAGGACTTCAAGTTGACAAGGTTGAGAAACACTGGACTAGACACACGTTTGATTGGCAGGTTGATGTCTCTGCTTTTTAGTCTGCTGTCTAGATTTGCCATCGCTTTCCTCCCCGGGAGCAAACATCTTTTAATTTCTTGGCTGCCGTCCACATCTGCGGTGAACTTGGAGCCCAGGAAAATAAAATCTGTCCTTACCTTCATTTCTTCCCCATCTATTTTCCAGGAATTGAGAGGGCCGGATGCCCTGATCTTAGTTTTCTTAATGTTGAGTTTCAAGCCAACTTTTGCACTCTCCTCCTTCACCCACATCCAGAGTCTCTTTAGTTCCTCTTTACTTTCTGCCATTAGAGTGGTATATCCTTAATTTCTTAAAAAAGTGTTGCCCAAGTGGGCACCAGGATAAAGCCAGAACCCCCCCCCCCCCATGTATGATCAGAAATAATATGCTCCAGTTATAAATAGAAATGATGATTGGATAATTGGATGGCGGACTATTTTCCACCCCTCGCCTTATGCAAAATTCAGATTTTGTTTGGACAAAGTCTTATCGTCCCAAACCGGGGTGCCAAAAGATTCCACACAGGTGGTCCTTGACTTACAACAGTTCATTTAGTGACCGTTTCAAAGTTACAACGGCACTTGGAAAACACAACTCGTGGCCGTTTTCACACTTAACGACCGTTGCAGCATCCCCATCAAAATTCACATACTTGGCCACTGACTCACATTGATGATGGTCGCAGCGTCCTGGGGGAGTAACATGATCGCCCCCCCTTTTGCGACCTTCTGAGAAGCCCACAAGGAAGACAGGTTCACTTAACAACCACGTCAGTAACTGAACAACGGAGACGATTCACTTAACAACTATGGCAAGGAAAGGGTGTAAAATGGGGGCAGAAGTGACTTTTCAGAAATATTCAGAAACACTACATACTCCCTAAAATTTAGAGTAGAATAACAGAGTTGGAAGGGACCTTGGAGGTCTTCTAGTCCAACCGCCTGCTTAGTCAATGTCTCATTGAGCAACAGAACTTTTGGGCTCAGTTGAGGTCGTAAGTCAAGGACCAACGACAGTGGCAGAATTCCTTTTTTCTGTGTGTTCTTTCAAGCAAGCGCAGGGGTTGATAGCAACCACAGACAACAACTGCAGATCTGAGGTTTAATTGAGCGAGACCATTTTCAGGCCAATAGATGGTGCCATGATACCCTACAAAGTGTGACATTATTTATTCTGTGTGTAACGTCTTTCTCTCTCTCCCTCCCTCCCTCCCTCCCTCCCTCCCTCCCTCTCTCTCTCTCACTCACTCACACACAAACACTGAGACATTTTTGAAAGAATGCTATTATAGGATTTATGATGTAATATTCTATTCTGCTTCTTATACGGATTAACATAAAAGATGAAATTGGATTAATATTTATAAATGTTGCCCTGAAACATATAAATTATTAAGCCGCTGAACCATAAATTACCTTGCTCTGTTTGTGTGTGTGTGTGTGTGTGTGTGTGTGTGAAGAGAGAGTAGGATGAGTGTACATAGTGATTAGTGAACCAAAACAGCAAAGATCTTGTCCATGGAGCTCTGGGTGTAGTTTTTTTTTTTTTTTAATGGTTTTGAATCTAGCAAGACAAAACAAACTGTTTGAGAAAGGTTCTCGGGAGGGAACCGGCATCTCCTCCGCCTCCTAAGAATTCCCCTTGTGTCCATTGGCCTCTTTTTACCCAGCCATGCAAATCCTTTTAGCTTCCTTTTCTTTTCCTTCCTTCCTTCCTTCCTTCCTTCCTTCCTTCCTTCCTTCCTTCCTTCCTTCCTTCCTTCCTCCCTCCCTCCCTCCCTCCCTCCCTCCCTCCCTCCCTCCTTTCTTTCTTTCTTTCTTTCCTTTTAAAGGAACTTAAATGAGGTCTTTGAACTCCTTGTAATATCTGAGCAAAGGTATTCAGGTTGGGTGTGCTAGCTTTCCACCTTGTGCAAAGGGTTGGATGAAATGGACCAGCCCAAACCAGTTTGCCAACATATACATTCGAAGTAGGCTGTGAAGTTTCTCTGGGTCCCATAGGTGGGTGTATGTGGGTGTAGGCATAAGGGTTATCCTTTGAGAACTGAAGGCAATGGAATTTCCTTTTAATGTGTGCTGATTAGTGTACATTTAAAGTGACAATAAAGTTCTATTTGGTTCCGTTCTATTATTCTATTCTATTCTACTCTACTTCACTCCACTGCACTCCATTTTCTATTCTGTTCTATCCTACTATACTCTATATTCTATTCTACTCTATTCTATTCTATTCTACTACTCTACTCTACTCTACTCTACATTCTATTCTACTCTATTCTATTCCACTCCACTCCATTTTCTATTCTATTCTATATTCTATATTCTATTCTACTCTACTCTATTATACCCTACTCTACTCCACTCCATTCCATTTTCTATCCTATCCTATCCTATCCTATCCTACTATATATATTCTATTCTATTCTACTCTATTCTATTCTATTGTTTTCTGTCCTACTCGACTTGACTCTACTCTTTCCTATTCTATTCTCCATTTCACTCTATTCCATTCTATTCTATTCATAATTTTCATAGAGGTGGCCTTTGATTTACAACAATTCATGTAGTGACCGTTCAAAGTTACAACGGTACTGAAAAAAGTGACATGACCAGTTTTCATACTTACGACCATAGTAGCCTCCCCATGGTCACATGATCAAAGTTCAGCCATGTGGAAGTTGGGAAATACGGATTTAAAAGCCTGAAAAAGTTTAACGACACATGGAAAAAATGGATTGAGATCACCCAGGATAACCATCCCTTAGTTCATTGTAATCCCACCCCAATAGGGGGAATTCTTGAAATAGATCCAGAATTCCTGGAGAGTTACAAGTTGGGAAGGACTGGATTGGTGAGAGGACTTTTTCTCCTCTGTATCCAGAGATCTCTTTTCACTTCCTCATTACTGACCTTCTGAGAGATGATGATGTTGAAGAGAAGGACCAGGGGAGACAGGATAGCAGTCTTCTTATATTTGAGGGGCTGCCACAGAGAGGAGGGGGGGGGGTCAAGCTATTCTCCAAAGCACCTGAAGGCCAGACAAGGAACAATGGATGGAAATTAACCAAGGAGAGATTCAACCTGGAAATGAGGAGGAATTTCCTGACAGGGAGAACAATCAACCCATGGAACAGAAGTTCCCTTCAAAGGTTGTGGGAGCTTCATCCCTGGAGGCTTCCAAGAAGAGACTGGACTGCCCTCTGTCAGAAATGGTGTAGGGTCTCCTGCTTGAGCAGGGGGTTGGACTAGATGACCTATAAGTCCCTTCCAATTTCCAACTACTTCTTTTAATGATGCAGAACCAGAATGCAAACCGATAGCAGGCGTGGCCTTGCCTGTTTGTCATCTGGATTTTAGGCATGTGAGCACGCATGATGATTGGCTGTCCTATGCACACAGGCCAGTGCCAAAAAGTGGCCTGTGCATGCGTGCTGGCAAGCTGATTATCAGGTGCACATCATGTGCCCCAGAACCCAGAAGTTTGGCTTTTCCGGAGCGTGATCCCTTCGCTTGCGCAGCAGTGCCGAAAACCAGCTGGCATATCATTGGGCATGAACGCGCGCTAGGAGCCGGAAGTTCAGCTTTTCCAAAATGTGGCTCCGACGAGCACATGGGCGACATTTCCCTGCGACCTTTTTGACACTCTTCGCCATCACTGATATAGAATGTTCCCCCCCTTTTTTTAAAGCAAAAAGCACTTAAAGAGTCCAAGTCTCTTGATTTTTTTTAAAAAAAACCTGTTTTTGAAAACGCTTCCAAGCATTTGCGCTGCTCTTGTTACGATGATATTCTAAAGCATACAGATATTTAGATGATATTCTAAAGTAAAAGAGTTCAGACTGAAACGATGCTAAGGATCCTTCGTTTAGTTTCCCAGGGAGTTGCTTTCGAGGAATGCTGACTCAAAAGCCCAAGGAGGAAAAGTGAAATGCTACTTTTTTTTTTTTTTAAACACGGTGTCTTTAAAAACCAGTTTCCCCAAAGCTCACCGCAGCTCGTTTCAAAACCACGATGCTGTTTAGTCCCAAATTTTGCCGTTTGCCTTTTCGAATTTCTGGGAAGATGGTCTTTGTGTGAGGCAACATGAAACCAGAGAGAAGTTTTCAGGCATTGATTGTGAAAAACCTGCCTATTTATTTCCAGGATCGGCAGAAAAATTCAGTACCACGGAGAGCAATCTCGCAGCAAAATTAATGACTTGTTATCTCTGCTTTGTTTTAAAGTGTTTGGCCAGGAAAATCCTTCGATTCCCAGATTTGCTATCTGTTTCCTTAAAGAGCCCGCATCCTTTAGCTTTTTCAGAGAATAGAGATCTGAGTAGTAAATGTGTCGGGTTCGTTCTTAGCAAAAAAAAGTAGCTGCATTTCCCTAGAATTTGTGGGGTTCCAGAACTGCGGGGAACAGATGTCTGGAAAAGAATGGAAGCTGTTTTCTTCTTCTTAACACTGTTGTTGTCAGCTGAGGGGGCTGATAGATCTCTTGTGTATTGAAGTACACAACCAATCTCCCAAAGGTACTTTTTCCCCACCCAGAAGGCAACTGGACTTGGTTTTTCTTTGAAGACATTTCACTTCTCACCCAAGAAGCTTCTTCAGTTCTTCAGAAGGCAACTGGACTTGGTTTTTCCTTGAAGGGGTTTTGCTTCTCACCCAAGAAGCTTCTTCAGTTCTTCAGAAGGCAACTGGACTTGGGTGTATTTTTCCTTGAAGACGTTTAGCTTCTCATCCAAGGAGCTGGAGAACTGAAGAAGCTTCTTGGGTGAGAATCCAAACATCTTCAAGGAAAAACCAAGTCCAGTTGCCTACTAAAGATCTGAAGAAGCTTCTTGGGTGAGAAGCGAAAGGTCTTCAAAGAAAAACCAAGTCCAGTTGTCTTCTGAAGATCTGAAGAAGCTTCTTGGGTGAGAAGCGAAAGGTCTTCAAAGAAAAAAACCTCCTGAAAAATAGCACCTTTGGGACAACCATGACCAGGATGACTGAAAATCTCCATGGACATTTACACAACAAGTATTTCGTTACATCTGTGGTAGACGTGTGTGAGACCCGCATCTTTTGTTGGCACAGAAGCAGCAAGGGGGGTTGGCCTTGGTGGTTCCAGAGACTGCTTTTCTGGAAACCTGGAAACCTTCGACATACCAGGCATCCGTGTGATGAGATGCTAAATGCCAAACGTACGGATTTCCTGCTAATGATTTTCCAGCCGCCTTAGAAGCAGGATGCTAATTGCCTGCTTTCCTTTCCCGCGCTGTGCAAATCGTTCCAAGGTGCCCGGCGTGCATTTTATTCCTCGCTGAGTAAACTGGGCGTCCAAATTCCAAGCGCCTCGGAGAGGGAAGCCCGTCGCGCCCGTTCTCAAGAAGCAGCTTAAAACCTACTCGGTGCTTACCCAGGAGTGAAAACATCAAATTAAGGTGTTTATGCTGACAAAGGACAAATGTAGATTTCAGCAAATGAGGCAAGATCGTCTGATTGCGGGGCTGCCTAGCGGAAGCTCCCGGCCACATCTCCGTAATGAAATGCGTGCATAAAATTACGGCGCTTGGAAGTCTGGATTTGAGGCCTCGGGAAGCGGCGAGAGACTCTCTCGGGCGGCTCAGCCTGGTCTCTGGGCACTGCCGAGTCTCGTTTCATATTCATAAATCTCCCCTCCCTCCTTCCCTCCATTTGGCAATGGCTGTCTGCGAAAGAGCCAGTGCCACCAGGAGACCGGGCCTCTCCTTCAAGCAACTGGAGTGAAAAATGATACCGATCAATGGGTCTGCGGAGAGCCCCCGACTCGTATCGGGGAAGAGCTGAAAAATTGAATAACAATGAGGTCAGGTGAAGAAGTGCCTTGTCAGGCACGGCTGACACTGATGGATTAGACAAATCGCAGCCGCCTTACTCTTTCCGCGCGGCTGCGGATCCCAAGCATGCAGACACTCCTGCGAACAGGTTCTCGGGGAGTTGAGGGCGCTGGGGTGTCTGTTTGGGGGGGGGGGAATAGATGGACCAGGAAATCCAGTTCTCTTAAGTGACTTTCCCTCAAAAATGAGAATTTTTCTTCCCAAGGAGCCGTGGAGATTTCAGGAAGGGGTTTAACGTAAGAGAACGGAAGGATCCGAGGAAGAGGTTCTGACCTAGGCTTCCCAAAAGCACAAAGCCGATTCTCATCCCGATAAAACCCCTTTTATTTAGGTTAAAGGGAATTCCTTTCCAGCAAAGTTCCAACCAACACTCTCAAGATTTCACAACTACAGACTTTTATCCAGCTTGGAGAGCTGCCAGGCCAATATCTTCCAAACTCCACGCTGTAGCAGCAACTCCTTGGCTAGAAGTCAGGAACAGATCTTCACCTGAATGAATTGAACTAATGGTCTCCTGCAAACTCCCCTCCCCTTTCGCTCCTCTTTATTTTCTCTGGGAGGGGCCATTCACCGTCCCCTTGTGGCTTTACTCCCAAGTCGGCCCTTGTTCCTTAGCTGTTCCCTTCTCCTGGCAGCTCGGCCCATGCGCCAATTGGGAACAGGCTCCAGTTGTTGTTCTGCCCCACTGATCTCTGATTCCGAAAGCAGTTGATAACTAGCATAGGGCTCTGGCGCCCTCTCTGCCTCCGACACAGAGCCCTCCTCAGAGCCTTCCCCAGACTCCAGGACTGGCCCAGGTTCCTCCCCAACCTCCTCACTGAGTCTCCCACCAGCTCCTCTGGCCGCTGGTGGGTCACAACAGAAGACTCTTGGCAAGGAAGCTCATCCTGTTGTCTCTGGAAAGGAGATACCTTAGGAACTTGATCCTTCCTTTCTTTGTCCCTGCATCCAAAACACAATTTTGTGTGACTTCTGTGTGTACTTCTAGACTGTTCTTTAAATCAGTCCCCAACCTTTGCGATCTCAGGGACAACTAAATTCATAATTTTAAATCCTGCGGACCACTAATATGATCTGCCTAACGACTGGCTTGATGAGCGTGGCAAGGTGGTCATGTGACTGGGTGGGCGTGGCCAACTCGATGTCACTCACTTCGAGGGGCACCTTGCCAGCCTCTACTCGCCCCAGCCCCTCCTCGCCTGCCCACCCAGGCTCCTTAGGGCCCCAACAGGAAGCCGTTGCTGGAGCTGAGCAGCCGCCAGGAGAAAGAGTTGGCAAAAGAGCTCAGCTCAAATTGGATCTGACCGAGAAGGAGGCCCAGCAGAAGCACCTCACTGAGGACTAGGAGCATGGGCTTTCCAAGCTGAGGGAAGACCTGCAGGAGTGCAAGGCCAGGTGCCGGTGCCTGGAGGCTCAGTGGGCTGAGATGGTCAGCCAGTTCCAGGCCACGATGCCGTCCCACTGGAACGAAGCCCTCTGGCTCTTAGCCACCAGCGGCTCTTCCCTCCAGCCTTCGCTCAAAGCCCCCCACCAGGAAGCTGAAGCAGACCCCAAGTTGGAATTTCTGCCCCCCTCTGACCTGCACAAAAAGACCCCGAAGGGGGAGACTCTGAAGCAATACAAGCGTTCATTGCATGTATCCGTCCCAGGGGTCATAGTTTGAGGACTCCTGATTTAGTGCAATATAAAAAATGCAAATAATTTTTCTGCAGACCACCAAAATTTTATCACGGACCCCCAGTTGTTGACTGCTGCTTTAAATGGAGTTACAAGATTGCTTTTTTTCCCTTCAAACTTAACTGATGGACCTTGGGACTTTAGGACACGGATAAAAGGTCCTTTGATCAGTGGCTTCAAACCAGATCAAAATTTCCTTGTCTCCAGGAAAGCATTTTTAGGGCATTCACGGGGTGGCCCAGCTTCATCCATGAATGGACACCCTGAACCATCTCCCCATCTTGTCCTAGTTAAGACAGGAGCAATAAAGGCATTGCACCTGGGCGGGTGTCAAGGTGGCTGGGCACCAGGTTGCCATTTTCTACCTGTACGATAGTGTCTTGTATTGCTCCCGACAAAAACCACATAGAAGTTTTTGCTCATATGTGAATGGAAAAGTTTCTTTCACTTTCCTAATTTTTTCCTACCTCCTTAAGCTTAAAACTCCTAGTATATTTTCCCTGTTTCTCCCTCCTCTTTCCCATCTTTTGAATGGAACAGAACATAGAACAGAAGAGAGTAGAGATAGAATAGAAATAAAATTAGAATAGAATAGAATGGAACAGAATAGAATAGAACGGAACAGAACAGAACATAGAAGAGAAGAGAGATAGAAGAGAAGAGAATAGAAGAGAATGGAAGAGAGCATAGAAGAGAAGAGAGATAGAATAGAATTAGAATAGAATAGAACGGAATATAGAAGAGAAGAAAGTAGAGATAGAATAGAAATAGAATTAGAATAAAATTGAATAGAATAGAACGGAACAGAATATAGAAGAGAAGAGGGATGGAATAGAAATAGAATTAGAATAGAATGGAATGGAACAGAACATAGAAGAGAGTAGAGATAGAATGGAATAGAATTAAAATTAGAATAGAATAGAATAGAACATAGAAGAGAAGAGAGTAGAGATAGAATAGAAATCAAATTAGAATAGAACAGAACAGAACATAGAAAAGAGTAGAGATAGAATAGAAATAGAATTAGAATAGAATAGAATTTGGAATAGAATAGAATGTGGATTAGAATAGAATAGAATTCTTTATTGGCCAAGTGTGATTGGACACCCAAGGAATTTGTCTTTGGTGCATAAGCTCTCGGTGTACATAAAGAAAAGTAGAATACATTCATCAAGAATCATAAGATACAACACTTAGTGATAGTCATAGGTTACTAATCAAATCATATTAGGAAACATATAGAACAATATAAATTGAAAGAGACAAGCAACATGGTGATAGTTACAAGTGGGAAGAGATAGGGACTAGGAAGGAAGAGAAGAATAATAGTAATACATTCTTAGTAAATAGGTTGACAGTATTGTGGGAATTATTTGTTTAGCAGAGTGATGGCATTTTGGGGGAAACTGTCCTTGTGCCTAGTTGTTCTGTGTGCAGTGCCCTATAGTGTCGTTTTGAGGGTAGGAGTTGAAACAATTTATGTCCATTTTTAAAGGTTTTTTTTAAAAAAAACCTCGCTAAAGAGATTATAGGGTGCTTTATCTCCCCCCCTCCCAGATAAACATTATCCCCAAGCCTTAATTCCCTCCATCTTCTCCCTTTAAAACTTCAGACACTGGACCCCCCCCCCCCTTCCTAGGGACGTTGCCATCCCTTTAAATAAAACAACCTTTTTAATTTCCCTGAACCCAACCGCCAGTCTGTGCCCAAAGGGTGAAAAGATGCTTTGGGCTCCCCTCGACTTACAAAACTGGTGTGTTTGGTTTCTTGTAAAAGGTAATGGTGCTTAGCCACGCCAGCCTTGTATAATGGGAGATTCTGTCACATTTCCTGGGATTACTGTGTCCCTTGATTGGTGTCTGTAAAATCTGCTGCTCTCCTCTTTGAAACCTGATCTATAATTGGGCTCCCTTAAATGCTGGAGATAAGATTTTCTCCTCGCAGTGTCACTCTCAGCCCGCCTGCCTTTTCATTATGCATTCAGCAGACGTGTTGAAATCAGCGGGTCCCCTCATTTGAAACGGGTTTAATCGCCGTCTTTTTTCCTTTTTCCTTTTTTTAAAGCCCACCGTTGAGGTGGTCAAGCGATGTACACAAATCATTTTAAATAGAGAAGAGCGAGCTGACCCAGTTAAAACAGAAAGCCGGTATGCAAAACCAGTTAAAAAAAAAAGAGAAGTCATAAATGCCAAAAAACGTATCTCCTAATTGGGGGTAAAAAATTGCTGGTAACTTTGTTTTTTTCCCCCTCCCCTCCCTAAAAAACCCATGAAACGGGCTGAAAAATTGGCAAGAGGGCCAGCACACAAGACAGAGTCACTTTGGGGGGGGGGGGTTGTGTGTGTGTGGGGGGGGAACGAAGCAGGATTAAGGTGGTTGAAGGATTCTTTGCTGATTTTTTAAAATGTATGTTTGCTGCTGTGGACTTGCTGGAAAGAGAGAGGGGTGGCTTTTTTGGGGCCATTTTAAAGTTTTTGGGAGCTGGGTGTAGTCCATCCTTATCCAGTGTGTCTTCTCTGTTTTGTGGCTCAAAAGAGCAAAGGGTGAAGCTACCTAACCTCAACCTCCTGACCACTTCGTGGGCCTGGAGTGTTGTGTCTTCTGCTGGTGTAGATGTGTTTAAAAGTCTGCGCTTAACTTATCTCAAAAGCTTCTAGCAATGGGGGGTCTTAATGCTACCTACCTGTAAAACCCCAAATTGTGACCCCAGAAACGACCAAAAACAAACCTAGATAGAGGGAGGGAGGGAGGGAGGGAGAGAGAGAAAGAGAGAGAGAGAGAGAGAGAGAGATGATTGATAGATGATGATAGATGAGAGAGAGGATGGATGGATGGATGGATGATGATAGATGATAGATGATTGATAGATGGATCATGATAGATGAGAGAGTAGATAGATAGATAGATAGATAGATAGATAGATAGATAGATAGATAGATAGATAGATAGATAGATAGATAGATAGAGCTAAGATACAGGATAGATGATGATACATGAGAGAAGATAAATGATTGATAGATGGATCATGATAGATAGATAGATGTAGATAATAGATAAAGATAATACAGGAGAGAGAGAATATACAGGATAGATAGATAATATATAATAGATAGATATAGATAATTCATACAGGATAGATAGATGATGTAGATAGAGATAATATATAGATAGATATAGATAATACAGGAGAGAGAGAGAATAGATACAGGATGGATGGATAGATATATGTATATAGATATAGATAATATATGATAGATAAATAATAGATACAGGATAGATGATAGATAGATAATAGATAGATAGATAATGATGGGTGGATGGATAGATGATTGATTGATTGAAAGAGAGATTGAGATTGAAGAATAAGGGGGGAAACTACAAATTTATGGTCCTTCTCTCCTTTGGTGGGTTTCAGGGTCTGGATCCTTGGCGGCTATGGCGGTCTTCGAGGACAAGTTCAAACCTGACATGGAGGTAAATCCCCCCACCCTTCCCCTCCACCCTTCCCCCCACCCTTCCCCCCCCCCACAAAAAAACCCTTTCTTTGTGTAACTCTAAAGCCCTTCATGGTGGCCAGTTTTCTACCTGATAAGGTAAACAGAATTTCCCAGCCTTGGGAGGGGAGCATCTTCTGGGACCTTCCACACCATCTCAAAGCAGAGCCCCCTCGGGTTCTTGATCCCCTCCCCACCCCACCTCACTCCCCAAATTGGTCACTGGGTGGTATGGTGGGAGAAGGCTTAAGACCTGCTTCCGTGAAAGCCGATGCAAAACCAGATCTCTACATTCGGTCCAGACGGAGCCCGGCTTTTTGCCCCCCCCTCCCCCCTTGCTAATTGTCAGGCGGTTTGGGTTAGTGCTCCGAAGCCCTCTTCTAAAGTCCATCACATCAGAGCCAGCGACTCAAAGGCGATTCAAAGGCTCACCGTCCCGCACCCTCTGGTTTCGACTCGCAAATTAGCATCTGGAATCTAATTAAAACAAGCTTAATGAAAGCCGCAGCTGAAGATTGCTGGAAAAGACAATCAACCCCCCCTCCCCCCACACACCCCCACCCCCCCCAGTTCCCTCTGATATGTATTCCCTGCTCCTGAAGCCGCTCAGCAGAAGAAAAAAAAGAGAGCCTTCTGCGTTAAAAGAAATTAGCATTTATTTGAAGGCGAGGAAAGTGTGGGCTTCTCCCCCCCTCTCCCCCCTTTCTTTGCTATGCTTTTGGCCTCCTCCTCCTCCTCCCCAGAGAGCCGTGCCACAGCAACCGAGCGCACAATATTTATAAAATCGGTGACAGGCAATAATAGCCAGTTGAAATATTTTTTTTTTCCTCTCTTTTCGGCGGAATTTCCCGTCGAGGGCTGCCAAGAGCTGAAAGGATCAAACCTAGCCTGGCAGCTTTGGGGTGGCCTACAGGGCGAAGAGCAGGGTATTTTTTTTGAAGGCGGCCGGCTGAAAAGAAAACGCAGGGCGGGTTGGGCTAAGCCAAGGCTGGCAGCTTTCGCCAGCCCTGGCGCTCTGCCGCTGCGCGAGAAGTTGTCGAAGTTTCTTTTTCTGCCTTGGGCAAGCTCACACACTGGCAAGGCCCAGGCTCCCCCATTCCTCCTCCCAACAAATCTGGAGTTTTGAGAACCAAGCGACTTGGCTGGTGCCAGGCCTGACAATCACACAGTCCCGAGGCTAGGAGGCAGCGAAACGCCCGTCTTCCTCCATCAGCTTCCCTTCCTGCGAAGATGGAGACGAAAGCATCTCCAGCAGAACGGTTGAGATGTTGCCAAAAACAGGCTCCCTCAGAGCTTCGGAAGAGGAGGATGCACACCTGCTTGCCGGAAGGCAGAAAAGGGCTACCTGGGAGACCCCTGAACGTCTCCGGAAACAGAGGTCCAGCTTTTCGGTTTCTCCCCCTTGCTAGCGGGAGAAAACACGCCAACCCCCCCCCCCCAATATTAGTTTTCTTTTCCCTGCATCCCTTCAGTGGGCCGACGTCTTGTTCACCGAGGCTCTGCTTGGGGCGCGGGGAAAGGGTCCTCACAGCCGCCAGCTGGGAGGGGGCCAGAAACCCCTTCCCCAGCAACCCCCAAATAATTTTGGGAAGCCGGTTGTCTTCTCCATCTCGATCGAGACCTGTCAAGTCATCAATCTCATTTAGGCGATTCGGGGCTGCCAAGCGACACCCAGGAACGCTGACAAGCTGCATATGAATCCTGCCTTCATTAGTAGTGGGGGCTGATCAAAATGCCCCCCGTCCCCACCAATGGGGGGCTCAGGTGTTGGGTGTCCTCTGCCTTAATCTCCGCAGCTGACACTCGCGTTTTAATGACTCCGCGGGAAGGTGGGAGGCTTGCTGGGAAGGCAGCCAGGAGACAGCCGAGATTAAGGGAGACTGTCCGCGTTAAGCTGGAGAGCTGCCTTCGGTAACGCACCGCCATTGGCAGCGGGCAGAGCTTAGGCAAATGCTGGAGGGAGGGGGGTGCGGGTGTGGGTGGCAACACTGCAAAAAACCCCTTTGTCCAAAAAACATCCAGGTTTTATTTGTCTGCCTGGGTCAATTCTTGATTTTTCTCCACTTTTAAAGTTTTTCTGGGACAGCTTCTCCCCTCCCCCCCCGGCAAAATTTGTGGGGGAAGCAGATTATTATTAATAATTTTTTTTTACTCTTGGCAAGTCAAACCAAAAATTCACCTTATTAACACTTTTAGTCATCTTTTAAAAGCTCTTCCGGCATTGGTCTCAGATTTGCACGCTGACCCCTGCTCTTGACTCGGTCTCTTGCACTTTTTTCACGTCGACCCGGAGCTCACTCTTAGCTGGGGGGGCTAAAGAGATGAGGGGAAAAACATGTTCCTGCACTTGGTTCTAATATTTGCGTTATTGGAATTTTATTTCTGCAAGGAGAAAGAATAATAAGAGTTGGAAGGGACCTTGGAGGTCTTCTAGCTCAGCCTCCTGCTCGAGCAGGAGACCTTATATCATCCCAGACAAATGATTATCCAATTCCTTCTTAAAAACTTCCAGTGTTGGAGCATTCACAACTTCTGGGGGCAAATTGTTCCACTGATTAATTGTTCTCACTGTCAGGAAATTTCTTCTTAGTTCTAGGTTGCTTCTCTCTATGGTTAGTTTCCAGCCGTGCTTTGGAAAATAGTTTGACCTCCTCGTCGTCTTTGTAGGAGCCCCTAAAATATTGGAAGACCGCTATCAGATCTTCCCTAGTCCTTTTTTTCACTAGGCGGAATTGTTCTTTGTATGTTTTAGCCTCCAAAACGAACGCTCAACCTTGGTCATTTCTATGACTGTGAAAGTCCGAGCATTTTTCCAGAAAATAACAAAAGGAACACGTGAAATGTACATCCACCCCCTGTAGGGATTGAATGGGAGTTTGATTTTTTTGACTGATAGAAGATAGAAAGGTAGTTTTGCCAATAAGAGAGCAAGAGACAAAATCAAAGGCGTTCGTGGGACTGAGCAGGAATTCCAGAATCACACATTGTTGCCTTGGCAGGTAATTTGCTATAAATTGTTAATGTAAATTCAGGTTAGTAGAGAGGATTCCCCCCCTCTCTTTTTTTTTAACTCACCTCCCGCCCTCCCCGAAAAAAAGAGAGACAGATAAACTGCTGATTAATTCAGTATAGAACTCAATTACAAATTGAAAGAGCCACAGCGGGATTCCCGAACCCTAAAGACAACAGATGTTGAATTGATACTCCAGCATATTTTACACCGGTATGAAATATTAACATGGTTTATTATACACTGGTATTGGAGGTTAGGAGAAAGGAGAGGTTTTTAGTCTTTCGAAAATAGCCGAGTCTCTGCCAATGGCAAGTGAGGGCTGTGGAAGATGGGTATTTTAAGTCTCTAGCAAGTTCTTTAGGCCTTCCTTTTTTTGTTACAGGCAGTCGAACATGCGGAAGGCGCTACCGTGTTTCCCCAAAAATAAGACTGAGCCTTATGTTAATTTTTGCTCCAAAAGATGCATTAGAGCTCATTTTCCGATTAGGTCTTACTTTCAGGGAAATACAGTACTAAATGCATCCGTCTGGCTGATGAACTTAATTGGGCCTTATTTTGGAGGTAGGGCTTATATTATGAGCATCCTGAAAAATGCTAGGGTTTATTTTTCGGTTAGTGTCAGGCGTATGCAGAGACGGTTGGCCTTGACCAAACTCAACCACAAGCCTTCAGCATGCGCAGAAGAGGGTGAGAACAAAACTCCCTCTTTCGAGATGTCTCCACCAGCATGATTCCCCTCCCAAATACCATGAACCCTTCCCGTTAACCATGGCAGCCGATAGCAAGCAAGCGATATAGAGGCTGACATTCGGCCCTCCTGCAGAAACGATGTTATCCCTGAAGGGAGAGAAAACATAGAAAAACAGTAAGAATGAAAACATTTATACAACATATTTAGGGTTTATCGGGGTATATAGAATGAAACTTCTACAAAGGTTTAGGAGCCCTGATATCAGACTTATTCATCCACTGAGAGTGGGAAGGAGGGAAATGTTTCCAAGCCACTAAATACTGTATTTTCCCTCTATGTTTCCTGGAATCAAGGATCTCCTTGACTACAAAATGCTGTTCTCCCTCAATGAGGGAGAGGTCAATGAGGTCTTATTTGCAAAAAAATACAGTATTAAATGTATCCGTCTGGTTGATGAACTTAATTGGGGCTTATTTTAGGCGAGAGGGTTTATATTACGAGCATCCTGAAAAATGCTATTGCTTATTTTCCACTTAGCTCTTATATTTTCAGGGAAATTCGGTAGAGTCTTCATTTCCTAATGTTTGAAGAGAGGAATGCTGAGCCCAGAATCATGGTTTGCTTTTCATTGCGGGGTGAACTGGTATCTTCACTTCCAAATTAGAAGGACGAGTGTGAGTGGTTTCTCTCAGATCATTTAGGAAGCAAGATACTATCTCACCCTGACATGAGGGGTAGAACATGCATCTGAGTAAAGGAACCCAAACAGATTTTTCTGAAGAACTACCGTACCAGGAGACACATTGCCCAGTGCTGAGGCCACCGTGCCTGAATGTTGATCCCTCTGCAGCTGTGGACAACGCAAAATACCAGCAGGCAAAGTCTTAAAAGTGTGAAGTTCGTGGCAGAATTAAATCTATTCCGTGGATGTGAAGTTACGGGCAAGTCATTTCCTCAAGGGAGAAGTCAGTGTGTGTTATTGGGACTCCTCAGCTGCCTGGGGTTCATGCAACACTTCCTTGCAACTTTCTTCTTGGTGTGGAAGAAAAGTATTGACTAAGTTAATGTGAGAGGGCAGAACTCTCCGATAGTAATAGAATAGAAGAGACTAGAGCATTTGTGCGCTGGCCAGCTGACTTCGGCCTTCTTTTGAGGCCATTTTTCACCCTCCGGAATCCGGTTTGTCCGTAGGGCCGTTTTTAATCCTCCAGAGCCTTCAGGGAAGCCTCTGAAGGCTCTGGAGGGTGCAAACCGGAAATCTGTTCCCAAACTTCCGATTTGCCTGATGGGCCAGTTTTTCACGCTCCGGAGGCTTCAGGGAAGCTCTTGAAGCCTCCGGAGGGCCTCTGGGGGTGCGGGGGAGGCTCTTTTCACCCTCCCCAGGCTCCTATAAAGCCTCTGGAGCCTGGGGAGGACAAAAAAAGCACGCGAGCCAAAAAAGGTTCTCCATCACTGGACTAGAGAATAAAATAGAATAGAATAGAAAATAGAGTAGAGTAGTAGAATAGAACAGAACAGAATAGAAAATAGAGTAGTAGAATAGAAAAGAATAGAATAGAATAAACTAAAAAATAGAGTGGAATAGATTAAAATAAAAAATATAGAGTAGAATAGAATAAAAAGTAGAGTAGAATAGAATAGGTAAAAGAATAGAATATGGAACAGAATAGAATAACACAAGTTGGAAGGGACTTTAAGAGTCTAGTCCAACCTCTTTCTTAGGCAGGAGACCCTACACCACTTCAGACAAATGGTTGTCCAATCTCTTCTTAAAAACTTCCAGCGTTGGAGCATTCACAACTTCTGGAGGCAAGTTGTTCCACTGGTTAATTGTTCTCACTATCAGGATTTTTTTCCCCAAGTTCTAGGTTGCTTCTCTCCTTGATTAGTTCCCATCCGTTGCTTCTTGTCCTGCCCTCCTTGTCAAAGTTAGTGGACAGCAAGTCTAGGAAAAACCTTCTCACCAAAATCCAGATAGAAGAATGGGACTTGAGAAGGTCAGCTCTCCTTCAGATGCACTTATGAGTCTCCTGGGTTTCTTGGGAGCCTCCAAAAAGGTCTTGCTTAGCTCAAAAAGAAAAGCTTAGCTCATGTAGACCTCAAAACACCTCTTGGTGAGCTCTCCTTTTAGATCAGCAGAAAGAAATGTGACTCTTGGGGTTACCTTAGGATAGACGAACAGAATTGGAAGGAACCTTGGAGGTCTTCTAGTCCAACCCCTTTCTTAGGCAGGAAACCCTACACCACTTCAGACAAATGGATATCCAATTTCTTCTTAAAAACTTTCAGTGTTGGAGCATTCACAACTTCTGGAGGCAAATTGTTCCACTGATTAATTGTTCTCACTGTCAGAAAAGTTCTCCTTAGTTTTAGGTTGCTTCTCTCCTTGATTAGTTTCCACCCATTGCTTCTTGTCCTGCCCTCAGGTGCTTTGGAGAATAGCTTGACTCCCTCTTCTTTTTGGCAGCTCCTGAGATATTGGAAGACTCCTATCATGTCTCCCCTAGTCCTTCTTTTCATTAAATGAGACGTACCCAGTTCCTGCAACCGTCCTTCATATGTTTTAGCCTCCAGTCCCCTAATCTTCATTCTTCTTATTTGATTCTACCTTTCTTAAGAAAGCTGGAAAGAACATTTGGGCAGGTAAAGTGGTTTGACTTCCCGCATTCCCCTTTCTAACCTATTTTATTTCCTCCCCCCTTTTGGGGGGGGGGCGCAAAGAAATGACCGAAAGGATCTTTTGGAGAAAGAAATGAAAATTGCTTTGATTTTTAGTCTATGTGTCGGGTCGGTTCTCCTTTGAACTTCCCAGCAGATTTAGCCCCTGCTCTCAGTTACATATTGATTCGCGCACAATTTCTCCCGGAAGACGAGTGTATCCGCATTATTCTTCCACGCTTTAATTATCCTGCCCTGGGTTTATTTAGCCTTCAACAACGATCATTTTCCTAGTCTCGAATCCCCTTCTCTATAGATTTTTACAGCTGGCCTGACCTCCCTCACGCTGCCCTTTCTCCAACCCAGTTATTTCTCTCAGATTCCTGCTTAAAAAGTAATTTGTCTTTTTATCTCTCCTTTTTGCCTTTATTTATTCCCCCTCCCCCCCACAACTTTTCTCCCCTTCCCCGATTTTGTAAGAACTGGCCGGTCTGTTTGGAAAAAGTCATAAATAAGGATATCTTTTTTTAAAAAAAAAAATCAAGTTGTGGATACAATCCTTATCACAGCCGGTGAATTGATAGGCCTTCTTTTGAAAAGCGGGAATTGCTTCCTGACAGTTTTGTGTTTCAAAAAGAAAGAAAGAAATAAATAATAATGTCGAATGATGTGTTCTCAAAGGATTTCATATAAGGGAAAGGCTACGGAGAAATAGAACTCAATAAAGGAGAATATTTGGAGCTCGGGGTTGAAATGAGGTGTCCTTAGTGCTCTCTGAGCTTGGTAGTTTTCTTGCAGGCTTTTGATGGCCCAAATCAGGTAACATTAACAGATTAACAGAGTTGGGAGGGACCTTGTAGATCATCTAGTCCAACCCCCTTCCCAAGCAGGTACCACCATTTCTGATATATGGCAGTCCAATCTCTTATTGAAAGCTTCCAGTGATGAAGCTCCCACAACCTCTGTTCCATTGGTTGATTGTTGTCACTGTCAGAAAATTCTTCCTTATTTCCAGGTTGAATCTCTCCTTGGTCAGTTTCCATCCATTATCCCTTGTTTGGCCTTCGGGTGCCTTGGAGAATAGCTTGACCACCCCCCCTCCTCTCTGGGGCAGCCCCTCAAATATTGGAAGACTCCTATCCTGTCTCTCCTGGTCCTTCCCTTCACTAGACCAGCCGTGCCCAGTTCCCGTAACCGTTCTTCATGTTTTAGTCTCCAGATCTTTGATCATCTTAGATTCAGTTTAACAGAGGTGAAAGGGACCTTCTAGGTCATCTAGTCCAACCCCAACCCCAGCTCTCAAGTTTTGGAAAGCTGCTATTCTGTCTCCCCTGGTCCTTCTCTTCACTAGACTTGCCATACCCAGTTCCTGCAGCTGTTCGTCGTACGTTTTAGCCTCCAGTCCCCTCATCATCCTGGTTGCTCTTCTCTGCCCTCTTTCTAGAGTCTCAACCTCTTTTTTATAGCATGGTAATCAAAACTGGGTTCAGTATCCTAGGTGTGGCTTTATAGAGCGGTATTAGTACCTCCCTTGATCTTGATTGTATCCCTCTGTTAATGCAGCTTAGGATTGCATTGGCTTTTTTGGCTGCCGCCGCACACGGCTGGCTCCTATTTAGCTGGTTGTTCACTAAGACTCCAAGATCGCTCTCAGTCACTGCTATTAAGCCTGGTTTCACCCAGTCTATATGTGTCCTTTGGGTTTTCTTACCTAAGTGCATGATTTTACTTTTGATGAGATCAACATCAGATGACAAGCATCGATAACATTACCTAATTTGGGCCATGAAATGACTTCAGGAAAACCTCCAAGCTCAATGCAAGCTTTCACCAGCTTGGCAACCAGAAGATGGGTGGATTTCCAATGACCAGAATTCCCTAATCAGCATGGAATTCTGGGCGTTGAAGTCCACCTGTCTTCAAATTTGCCGAGCTGGAGAAATGTAAAAGGCGGTTACTATCTTGACCTTGTCCAGCGTAGAAGCGAAGCTGGGTCAGATCTGGTTAGCACTTGCTGGACAGGATATTCCAGCTTTGCGTCTCCAGCTGGTTAAGCTGGAAAAACATCTGGAAGGAAGAGGAGGTGGACAGGCCATTTCTATATCGTGTCCAGGAAAATCAGATGGTGTTGGACTTGAGTTGGGTCAAGTGTTCTGACCCAGGCTTAACAGAATCATGAAACACAACCCTTGTCCCGAAAACACCCCCCCTCTTATTTGGTTAAGAAAAGTCCCAGCAATAAGCCTTTCAAGGTATAATTGCAACAACCGACCTTATCAGGCTTTGGATATTTGCTAGACCGAGAACTTCCAGTCACAACGCTGTACAAGGAAATGCCTGGCAAGGACTCTGTGAGCCAGGAACTTGGATAAGCAAATCTTCACAATAATAAGTGAACTAATTGTCTCCTGCAGACTCCACTCCCCTTTCTCTCCTCTTTTATCTCCTCTGGGAGGGGGCATTCATTGTCCACCTGTGGCCTTACTCCCAAGTCGACCCCTGTTCTTTAGCTCTTCCCTTTGTCTGGCAACTCTCCGCAGGCGCACACTGGGAACAGGCTCCAGCTGTTCTTCTGCCTCACTGATGTTTGACTCTGAAGGCAGCTGAAAACTGTTGGATGGCCCTCGCCCCCTCTCTGCCTCTGACACAGAGCCCTCATCAGAGCCTTCCCCAGACTCCAGGACTGGCCCAGGTTCCTCCCCAACTTCCTCACTGTCTTGAGTCTGTCGCCAGTGGTGGGCCACAACACATTCTTTGCTTCTTGGAAGAGGAAGGATTCACCAGCTCAGGACCATTGCAAGTTGTTTTGGGTTCCTGAGGTGCTCCAAGCTTGGTGGGTTTTCCTACAGTGCTCCGATGAGGTTGCCTAAGGCTGGTCACCAAGCATCTGCAGGAGAGCCCATCAAGGTCAGAGAACATCACAAAGGATTCAATCTATTCTCTTGTAGGGAAGCTATGGGTTTCTTTCTCCCAAAAGTGCTCTTTTTTCCTCCCAAGAGGCAACGGGACTTTCTGGTTTTCGTCTTCAGCTCACTCGCTTCTCTAAATGTCTTCGGGGAAAAACCAAGGAAGTCCTGTTGCCTCCTGAAAAAAGCACCTTTGGGACAACCATGACCTGGAGGACTGAGAATCTCTACAGACTTTTAGCTATGCAATTTGGGATGGACACTCTTGGAATGGGGTGGAAGAAGGAATCCTCTTTTATTTCCTCTGGGAGGGGCCATTCATCGTCCACCTGTGGCCTTACTCCCAAGTCGACCCCTGTTCTTTAGCTCTTCCCTTCGTCTGGCAGCTCTGCACATGTGCACACTGGGAACAGGCTCCAGCTGTTCTTCTGCCTCACTGATGTTTGACTATGAAGGCAGCTGATAACTGGCATATGGCCCTGGCCCTCTCTCTGCTTCCGACACAGAGCCCTCCTCAGAGCCTTTCCCAGACTCCAGGACTGGCCCACGATCCTCCCCAACCTCCTCACTGTCTGAGTCTGCCGCCAGCTATGCTGGCAGCTGGTGGGCCACAAGAGCCGGTGGTTACCGTATTTTTCAGGGTATAAGACGCACCTTCCCCTTCCTAAAAGAGCGTGGAAATGTTGGTGCATCTTATATAGCCATTTTAGCCTCCTGAAGCCCTGCCCCCGGGGGCATTTTTGCCTTTTCCCAGCCCTGCTGAAACCTGCTGGGGGCTGAGGGAAGGCAAAAACTTTTTTTTTTCTTACTTACCATATTTTTTGGAGTATAAGACGCAGCAAGATTTTGAAGAGGCAAATTTAAAAAAAAGTTTTTTGCACTCTGCAGACCTCCCAAAAGAGGCCTGTTTTTTGCCAAAACGAGCCCATTTTTTTGTCAAAAAACCCGGCATGCATAGCCTTTAGGAGTGCTCCTAGGGGCTGGGGGAGGGTTAAAAATGAGCAATAAATGGGCCATTTTTTGCTCATTTTTGCCTTCCCCAGCCCCCAGAAGCACTATGGAAGCCTCCTAAAGGCTGTGCACGGTCATTTTTGCGAGGGGGGGGCAGGGTTTCAGGAGGCCAAAAATGCTGTATTCAGTGTATAAGACGCATCCAGATTTTCACCTTCTTTTTTGGGGGGGGGAAAGGTGCATCTTCTACTCCGAAAAATACAGTACCTCTTCAAAATCTTGATGTGTCTTATACACTGGTGCGTCTTATCATTGAAAAAATATGGTAAGTTTGGCCCTTGCATTTTTTTTTCTTCTGAAAATCCTGAGTTGGCCGTTCTCCTGCCCTCCTTCCCTCCCCGGCCAGATTGACCCCACATCTCCAAGACAAAGGCAGAAACGTTTGAGTGGGGGAAAGGAGGAGACTCCCAACCGTTTGGGCCTCTTGTCATTAGAGCTGGAAGGAGGCAATATATCAAGTTTTGGCGCGGCAACTCTCCCGACAGCGGGTTTAAAGTCAAGATTTAATACGGGCCTCTCCACGATGATGCTTGCAGTGACACTTTTAAAACCCGCTCTTTAAATCTCAGCAGACTTTATAGCCAACAGAGGGCCAATATAGAGTTTAATGGCATTACAAGACATAAATCATATTTTAAAGATGCTACCAGTGGCTCCAAAATTAAATGCAGGCAATCTCTTCCGCGATAAATAATTTATCAAACACCATTTCGGACGAGCTCTCCGCGACGTGTTATTTATTTTAGCCTTTACCGCTCAATTCCTCCGGCGCCCTTTCGCGGATCCATTACTGGTCAGTTTTAATGAACTCGGGGAGCTCTGGCGTGGCCTCTTCCCGCCGCTTGGCACAGCTGCGGTGACCATTAGGCGGCTGGCCCGGTCCTCTTTGTGCCTTTTAACGAGCGCGGCCCATTTGTCTTGCGCCGGTAAATGACGGAGCACATCGGAGCCCGGGGACACATTACGCGATATAGCAACGCCGCGCAAGCCCGCCCACCCGCCCTGGAAAGAGTGTCTTGTCGCAGCTGACTTCAAACGCAGTACATCACTCTTACTGTATCATCTCATTTATGGGATATCTCTGGGGAGGGGTGGGGGAGGAGGGAAGGGCTGCCTTCCCAGGTAGCTTAGATCCTGCAGCCTTCAAGGTGGATCTCCTCTCTTTGGAGTGATCCCAAACTTTTAGGAGACTTTTCTCTCCCTCCCCAGCCCCAATCCCAATTAATTATAACGCCGCCTCCTTGGCAGTACCGTCGTTAAATCTGTATTTTGAGTTTTTGCTCATAAGTGGGCAGTCGGCATTTTCCCGTTGCTTAAAGCTTTCGGTGGGGTGAAGTTGGTCTGGAAGACTTCACCCCCTTTTCCTCCCAAGGAGGTTTGGGGCAGGGTTGTCTGAATTGATATCCCGGGTCTGGATCATGTTCCTGCCCTGTGTAGCTTGCCTTGTGGATCTGCTGGAAGGATTTAAGAAAGGAGAGGGTTGAAATACCCCCACGGCTATTAAATGGGGACCGTCTGAGTCTGATTAGGGCTGGGGTTAGCCACTTGGAAGATCTGTGGAGTTCCAACTCCCCACGAGAATGGTATATAGAGCCTCCTGTTTGAGCAGGGGGTTGGACTAGAAGACCTCCGGGGTCCCGTCCTACTTTTGTTATGCTGAGTTTGCTGCCTGGGGAATTCTGGGAGTCGAAGTCCACCCAGAATTGGCCAAGTGGCCAAGTTTGCAAAACATTGGCTTGGTAGAATTAGGTTGGGCGTATTTGATCTGACAAGCCAGGTCCTGAATTGAGAGCCAGCTTGGTGTGTGAGAGAGAGAAAGAGAGAGAGAGAAAGAAACAGAGAGAAACAAAGAGAAAGAAAGAAACACAGAGAAAGAGAAAGAGAGAAAGAAACAGAGAAAGAGAGAAAGAAATAGAGAAAAAGAGAGAGAGAGAGAGACAAAGACAGATGAAATTAGGAGTAACCAGGTTCCTGAAAATGAGCAAACAGGCCATTTGCACGGAGGAGATTTGGAGCCGAAATAATTGAGCTGTGAAAATCCGGGCCTCTTGTGTGGAGGGTCTCTGGAGGGTCTTGAACATGTGCTGGGAACAGGCTCAATTGCCCCATTGGGGTCCTCTTCAGCGCCACGCATGGCAGCTGCTGCTGGGGAAAAAATTGGGAGAACCTTTAGGGTTAAAGAGAGGTGGGTCTGTTTTTCAAGCCACACTTTGACGGTGAGGATGAGGAGCGCGCCTTCCCCCCCTCCATCACTCAGCCTTGTAGAGTGAGGGGCTCTGGGGTGGGCTAGGTGGTCTGGATGGGGTCTACGAGACAGGGAGGGCAAGAGGTGCTGAAATCCATACAGTTCTTCTAAGATTTGATCCTTGGACTGTCATTTTTCTCTTTTTCTCTTTTCATATCCGACATGGCATTCTTTCAAGGCCCCCTGCCTAAATTCAGGCTTTCTCTCTTTTAAGAAATTTTTATTAATTCTTACTCTTCACCCCTTTTCCACAACCACTGATAAAGTAGATTCCGTGTTTGTTTGATAATATTCGGTGCCTTCTTTCTGTTTGATTTTCGATGTCCGCCTATCCATTTCTGAACAGTCTTAGCATCTTCTTAATTACCTCTTCATCTCGCAGCATTTCTTTATTTTTCCAATATTGTGCAAAGATAATCCTGGCTGCTGTTAAAACGGCTTCTTCTCTTCTTCTTGTGCCATATCCGTCATCGGACCTTGGAGATCATGTTGGCAATCCAATTTTTGTCAGCAGCCGCATGAAAAAAATATTACTTAGTTTTGTCTAAACCAGTCCCTTAGATTTTGAAGCCACGGTGTCCTTCTCCTGCCTGGACCTCATTTGCCTTCAATTTTTCCCTGCAGGATTAAGTAAAGGATGGCGTGTTTTTCTCGGTGTCGCATCCCATGTCCAAAATATTCTAAGTTTTGCTTTTTAATGGCTTTTATTATTTCCCTTTGCTTTACCAGGTGGCTGTTAAGACATGTAATATTGCCACGTTTTCCCGAAAATAAGACGGGGTCTTATTTTCTTTTGACCCCCGAAATAAACGCTTGGCCTTATTTTCAGGGATGTCTCATTATTTTTGAGGTGCAGGAGGCGGCGAGTGTGGTCACCTCATGGCTGCTGCTGTGTTGCAATATTTTGGGGGTGGGTTTATTTTCAAGGGAGGGCTTATTTTAGCGCATGCGCTCAAAAGCCTGATTGGGCTTATTCTCCAGGGAAACAGAGTATCGTCAGTCTGTCTGTCTGTCTGTCTGTCTATCTATCTATCTATCTATCTATCTATCTATCTATCTATCTATCTATCTATCTATCTATCTATCATCTATCTATCTATCTATCTATCTATCTATCTATCTCTATCATCTATATCTATCTTATCTATCTATCTATCTTATCTATCTATCTATCTATCTATCTATCTATCAATCATCTATCTCTATCATCTATCATCTATCTATCATCTATCTCTATCATCTATCTCTATCTTATCTATCATCTATCTATCTATCTATCTATCTATCTATATCATTTATCTGTCATCTATCTCTATCATCTATCTTCTATATCATCTATCTCTAATCTATCATCTATCTATCATCTGTCTTCTATATCTATCATTTATTTTCTATATCATCTATCTATCTATCTATCTATATCTATATCTATATCTTATCTATCTCTATCTGTCAATCATCTATCGCTATATCTATCATCTATCTCTATCATCTATCTCTATCATCTATCTCTATCATCTATCTCTATCTATCTATCATCTATCTATCTATCTATATCATTTATCTGTCATCTATCTCTATCATCTATCTATCATCTATCTTCTATATCTATCTATCTATCTCTATCTAATCTATCATCTATCTATCATCTGTCTTCTATATCTATATCATTTATTTTCTATATCATCTATCTATCTATCTATCTATCTATCTATCTATCTATCTATCTATCTATCTATCTATCTATCTATCTATCTATCTATCATCTATCTAGTCATCTGCCATAGAAGCACTGTGGTTAGACTGCAGCATTGCAGGCTAATTCTGCCCACTGCCAACAGTTTGATTCTGACCAGCTTAAGGTTGACTCGGTCCTTCTATTCTTCCGAGGTGGGTCAAATGAGGACTCAGATTGTTGGGACAAGAGGCTGACTATGTAAACTACTTAGAGAGGGCTGTAAAACGTTGTAAAGCAGTATATAAGTCTAAGGGATATTGCTATTTTTTTCCCTCTCCTCCTTCCCCCTCCCTCCCCCCAGGAAGAAGAGGCCAAACAGCTCGTGAGAGACGCTATTGCAGCCGGCATCTTTAATGACCTGGGCTCGGGCAGTAATATTGATATCTGTGTCATTAGCAAGAACAAGCTGGACTTCATCCGTCCGTTCAACACACCCAACAAAAAGGGGGAAAGGTGAGACGTGTGTGTGTGTATTTGGGTGTTTGGGTGAACCAGAAGAGTTTCTTTTGCTTAGGGTTGCAACGGATGTGCAAAAGGGGACAGTGGTCTGGAGGTCTTGCATACGGGGGTGAGAAACCTTGAAGCACAATTATAACCAAAGGTAGTTCTCGACTTACAACATTTCAGTGACCGAAGTTAAAAAGTGACTTACAACTGTTTTTTTTCCACACTTAAGACGGTTGCGGCATCCTCGTAACCAAAACTCAGATTGTTGGCACCTGACTTGTATTTACGACAGTTGCGTTGTGTCAGAGGTCGTGTGATCCGCTTTTGCGACCTTCAGACAATGAGGAAGCCAGATTCACTTAACAACTGGGTTCCTAACTTAATTACAGCGATTCGCTTAACAATGGTGGCAAGGGAAGTCGTACAATGGGGCAAAACTCACTGAACCCATGCCTCGCTTAGCAACACCCATGTCGGGCTCAATTGTGGTTGTAACTCAAGGACTTGCTGTCTAAGGTAGCCTGCAAATGTCTACGGAGATTCTCAGTCATCCGAGAATTTCGAGAGGCGACTGAACTTCCTTGTGTTTCCTTGAAGACCTTTTGCTTCTCAGTTTCTTCAGTTCTGACTGAACATAAATCCTTCAGTCAGAACTGAAGAAGCTTCTTGGATGAGAAGCGAAACCTCTTCAAAGAAAAACAAAGTCCAGTCGACTCTTGGAAAAAAAAGCACCTGTGGGATAGTCTGCAAACGATTAATCGATGCATCGACTTCATTGCTCAAAGGCTGCCATGGAGGAATTCAGGCTATGGGACACGAGGCTGAATGGGCCACGTGAATGTTTCAGCTCCTGTCCAGGATGCGACCTGAAAACGTTTGCAGTGGTATCAACATGCCCTTTTTTTCGCAACCCACCTTGCAAAATCTGGCAGAGGAACTTTCTTCGTTTTTGCTTGAAGATGTTTCGCTTATCATCCCAGAAGCTTTCTCAGTTCTGGCTGAACGGTTGGGGGCGTGGGAAAGTTCATGTTCCGTCAGAACTGAAGCCAAGGTGGCGCAGTGGTTAGAGTGCAGTACTGCAGCCTCTTCAACTGACTGCTAAGCTGCAGTTCGGCGGTTCAAATCTTACCGGCTCAAGGTTGACTCAGCCTTCCATCCTTCCGAGGTGGGTAAAATGAGGACCCAGACTGTGGGGGCAATTTGCTGACTCTGTAAACCGCTTAGAGAGGGCTGAAAGCCCTATGAAGCGGTATATAAGTCTAACTGCTATTATTCTTGCATGAGAAGCGAAACGTCCTCGGGGGGGGGGAGCCTTTTGGGAGGCGGGGAAAGCACCTTAGGGATAACCACAAGCCCATGGAGAATCTCCCCAGGCACGAGAAGTCCACACGTGGTTATAGTCCTCAAGATTCCCTAAATTCTCGGGGGGGGGGGAAAAGTCTTGCTTGCCAGCCTGGTAAGTTACTCAGACCCGCAAAGCTTTTGTGACGGTGCCTTTTTACTCCTCGACAGGCAAGGAAAATACCGTTGTGAGAAGGGCACGACGGGGGTCCTGTCGGAAAAGGTGATCCGTCTGGAACTGGAAGTGGCTGAGGAGACGGTGCAGACCATGGACACGTCCTGATTCCCCGCCGGAGAGTCCGGGACACGGTTAGGGGACCGAGAGTATTCCTTCAAAGTCGAAATCATTTTTTGAGAATGTTACAATTAACCAAACGAATAAAACAAATAATGAGAACAGGATGGGTTGGTTCTTGCAATTTGGAGGAGGGCAGGGAAGAGTCTCCAAGCCCATCATCCTCTACCTGTTGTGATGTAAGCTTTAGGGGTTTGAATACAGGGGGGTCCTCCTTGACTTACAACTTTCGCTTAGTGACTTTTCCAAGTTGGGTTATTGTTCTGACCAAGGCTTCCCAAGAGCATGAAGCAAACTCCTGGGCCCGACAAAAACCCCTTTAATTAATTTATTGTGAATTCTGCTCATTCACATCCAGCAAAGTCTTTCAAGGGAGGATTTACGGTCACAAACCTTATCTGGCTTGGAGAGCTGCCAGGCAGAACTTGGCAAGGAGTCTCAGAAGGTCACAAACCCATTAAGCAAACTAATGGTCTCAGCAGCCAGAGAGGTAATTATTTCAATGGCCTGGACTTATGACGGTTTCAGGATCCTGGAGGTCACATGACCGTCCCAAGACAACGGGGAAGCCAGATTCACTTTACAACTGTGTCACTCACTTAACCCACTGTAGTGATTCATTAACCAACGGTGGCAAGAAAAGTCGTAAAAAAGGGGACAAAGCTCCCTTAACTGAAAAAGGCTCCCTTCGCCACCATCTTTGCTTAGCAATGTAAAATTTAGGCTCCATCGTGGTCGTAAGTCAGAGAACTACCTGGCTTTAACTATGCTCTCCGACCGAGCGAAGTAGACTGTGAAAGGTGCTAGTTTTAAGCCCCTCGTCGACACCAACTCAATGCTGGGGACCGTTTTCTTTTTACGAAGGAAACTTTTATTTGGTAAATCATTTTAAATCTTGCCTAAAAATTTACAGTTGCCTCCCCCCCCTTTCTCCAAAAGGATGACAACTTAAGCACTAAGAGGAGGCCTTAATGGCACACGAGAAAGAAAGCGAGAGAGAAAGAGCACATAGTCAGGTGGAGTCGAAATCCCCCAACAGCCTAAAACTTTTCCAGAGTTGTTACCCCCAAGGCTAGGTAGCATCCCCCCACCCCACCCCCAAATATCACCTGCAGATATCCACAATTGGGAGCCGGTTTGCAAGGTCTTCATGAATAAACTTTTCCTGGGCCTTTGGTCATCCCCACATCCCACCTGCCCTACTTCGCAGTTTGGCCCTTCTTAAAACCCTTCGTTCCAAACCGGTGGCTTAAGTTTGCTTTTTTCAAAGAACCCAGAGATGAAAAAAAAAAAAAAAAAAAACTGCCGGTAGGAGGTATCTTTAATCATCTTTCCAGAAGAAAAAAAACTTTTCTGCCTCTTCCTCCTGCTCTAATAAAGTGGCCTGCAGAAAGCAGCTTAAGACTACCCCTCCCCCCCCAATGGTTGCATGGTATAGTGATCCCAGAGGTAAGGCTCCGTCAAATTTTTAAAAAAACTTAAGCCATACATCTCCGGAACGCTTACATCTGGATATTTTTTTTCCCCGTTTTGTTTTCCTTCAGATCAGCTTGCTTAAAAAGTATTCACATTGGTAAATGAGTTTTCACAGTAAAAAAAAAAAAATAGCAGGCCACACCGCTCTGGGTATTCAGCATCATTTTGCTTCGGACTTACACTTGGTTCCGAGGCCCTTGGGGGGTGGGGGGAGTGCCCTGAATTTTATTTAGGGGTTCAACCCTGGCGGGAGATGGGCTTTAGAAAACGGTATCCCCAGCGGCTGTAGTCAGATCGCTCCCCGGCCGCGGCGATCTTGAACCGGGAAAAAAAAAACGGTGACAAAACGCAATGACATTCCCTTTGGTTTGAAAGTCCGCCTGGTCTGAGCTGACGACACACGCTGCAAAATAAATCATTCTAGGGTTTATTGGAAAATAAAAATTCAGTCTTCTCCTCCTCCGTCATACCGTTCTCTTGCAACGGAGAGAAATAACGAACGAAAATTAAAAATGCAGGTCGGATGTCTTGTTTGGTGTTTTTTTTAAAAAAAAAATACACGAACTTAAAATCTGAACTTGCTAATAACCACTGCTAGAAGAAGCAAAGGAGCAGTTATACACATTACGCCTCCCCCCTTCCCCGAAAAAAAAAAAATCTATTGCAATTCTTAACGTTAGGATTAAAGTGATTTTCCCAAAGGGATTCATTGCCCCAATATTTCACATTCGTTAAAAGATACACAAGGGGTACGTCAAAAATACACCAACCAGAAAACCTTTGTTTTACAAAGCCTAACTTAGATTACACACAAAACAGTTTGAAGAAAGGATCTTTTAAAAAAACAACAACAAAACAAAACACGAGATCTACATCGGTAACATGTTATCCGTTTTCGGAAGAGGCAACGCAACTCATGCTGGCTGCCGCACTGTACAGCCTGTGGCTGGGATCAGATCCACCCGCTGGGCGCCTGTACAGAAATGGTGGAAGGATCTCCCTAAATTGGCGGCTCGACTCCACTCAAAAGCCGCTTGTTTTGAGTTCGATGAGGCACCGCTTGGTTTTCGTCTGAGACAAGAAGTTAAGTAAGACTACGCCGGGAACGGTTCTCCTCGCGGGACGCCGGAGCCAGGCTTCAAGTGCTGGACGTCCAGAGGTGCATCTGTTTCGCTAACTGGTGCACGTAACCAATATCGGGCCTCTGGTCTGGATCCGGGTAGATACACATGCTGACCAGCTCCCGCAACTGTGATGAAAGAAAGAAGGCGGGGGGGTGAACACACAATTCGCTCAAGTCTCCATCTGGACTAGGGGTGTCAAACAGAAGGCTTGTGGGCCGGACCCAGTCGGCTGGTAGGGCTGACCCGCGGTACCTCTGCTGCCAAAAGCAGGCTGAAAATGGGCTGTGTATCTATATCTATCTATTAATCTATCATCTATCTATCATATAGCTAGCTATCCCCCCATTTCTCCTATCTATATCTATCAACAACTATCTGTCTGTCTGTCTGTCTGTCTGTCTATCTATCTATCTATCTATCTATCTATCTATCTATCTATCTATCTATCTATCTATCTATCATCTATCTATCATCTATCTATCTACCTACCTACCCATCCATCCATCCATCATCTATCTATATCTATCTAATCCATCTATAGCTATCATCATCATCTATCATATAGTTAGCTATCCTCCCTCCCTATCTATCATCTATCATATATAGCTATCCCCCCTCTCTCTATATCTATCTGTCTGTCTGTCTGTCTGTCTACCTACCCACCTACCTACCCATCCATCCATCATCTATCTATATCTATCTAATCCATCTATAGCTATCATCATCATCTATCATATAGCTAGCTATACCCCCTCTCTCTATGTGTCTGTCTGTCTGTCTGTCTGTCTGTCTGTCTGTCTATCTATCTATCTATCTATCTATCATATCTATCTATCATCTATCTATCTATCTATCTATCTATCTATCTATCTATCTATCTATCTATCTATCTATCTATCTATCTATCTATCTATCTATCTATCTATCTATCTATCTATCTATCTATCTATCTATCTATCTATCTTCTGTATCAGGGACCAGCAACTTGCGGCTCTGGAGCTGCATGTGGCTCTTTCATCCCTCTGCTGCGGTTCCCTGTCGCCAGTCAGCTCCACAATTGATAAGGCTTTCAGTTAGGACAGGTATAGGAAAAAGGGCGCTGCACTAGGAGGAGACTCTGGTGGGGAACCGGACTTCTGGTCGGCTTCAGAATTGAACGTGGGGCTTCTGGTTAGGACCTTTGTGGCTCTTTGAGTGTTTAAGGTTGCCAACCCCTGCTCTTTCTATATATGAGAATTTCCAGGAGGGAGCCCAGAACGGAGGTCCTCCAACCCAAGGAATGCTTGGCTGGCTTTTCTGGCGGGATTTGGGGCCATTTCCCAGACAGTTATTGGTCCGGAGCCATGCGGTGGGATGGTAAGAAGAAGAGAGATGTTTCACCAGCATCTTCTTCTGACGGAGCCCAACTTGTTCTCCAGAAACTTCTTCCTGCCAAGAGCTTTGCTTTCTGGCCCAGGGAAGCTCCTTGAGATGGACAACCTGCCCCACGGTGACCCACTTGCTCCTTTGCTTGCATCATCAGCGGGCCACCCCACCCCCTCCGGCTCTTTTCATTTCGCACTTGAAAGACCGGGCGCTTTTAATTACAAGCCCCAGGAAGCGGTGCGTATACCCTGTGGCATCGAGGAAAAAGAGTCATCGACCGCTTGATCTTCTATCGCGCCCCCCCCCCCCCCCAGCAGCCAGAGAGGTAATTATTTTAACGGTAATTAGATGGATGGTTGTCCCACATCCAGGAGTGGTGGATGGAGCAATGCTTTCCAGGGAATGGTCAATGGCCTGGGAGGTCCGAGGGCAGGAGGGGGGGAAAGGCTCAACCCAGGGCAATTTTTTTTTTAATTTTTAATTTTAAACACTTAAAACACATCAACCAAGACACGTAACGTTAAACAACTCGGGAACTAAAAGTTCCGCCTTATAGCAGTTATTGTATTTTTCGGACTATAAGACGCACCGGTGTATAAGATGCACCAAGATTTCAAAGAGGTAAGTAAGAAAAAAAAGTTTTTGCCTCCCCCCCCTGCCCCGAGGAGCACTCTGCTGGCTTAAGCAGGGCTGGGGGAAGGCAAAAATGCCCCCATTTTTCACCCAAATGGGGGATTTTTATCTTCCCCCAGCCCTGCTGAAGCCTGCAGAGTACTTCTGCAGGGTGGAGGGAGGCAAAAACTCCTGGTTTGGGGAAAAAAAGGCCCATTTTTTGCAAAAAAAATGGAGCCTCGGGAGGCCAAAAATGGCTGTATTTGGTGTATAAGGCACACCAACATTTCCACACTGTTTTAGGGGGGGAAACGGTGCGTCTTATATTCCAAAAAATTTGGTACATATCAGTGAGTCTTTGCAGTTATTGTTCCCCTTTGTATACATTTTAATTTTATATTTGTGGCCACCTTGTTTCTTACTCTTTTTCATGTCCAAGTCCTTAGTTATTCATATTTAGCCGTTTATATCAGACAATCATATTGCCTATGTCATACCGTATATGCTTTTCTTACATTAATATATCTTAACTTATCTTTCCTACTCCCTATCTTACCTCTATAACTTAGTTGATCTACTATACTTTAATTTTACATTTTCCCAATTTCTTTCTTTTTTTAAAAATATATTTTTATTGTTTTTGCATTTAAAATAATGCAGTGCAGTGAAGCTGTTGTGGCCACACAGATAGTATCAGTGGTGGGTTTCAAATTTTTTTTGAACCTACTCTGTGAGTGTGGCCTCCTTTGTGGGAGTGGCTTGCCAGCCATGTGTTCTCTCTCTCTCTCTCTCCTTCTTTTTGTCTCTCTGTCCCTTTTTCCTTTCATCTCTCTCTCACTTTTTCTTTCTTTTTTTCTTTCTTTTTCTTTCTCTTTCTCTGTGTGAGTCTGTGTGTGTGTGTCTGTGTGTGTGTCAGTGGTGGGTTTCAAAAAATTTTTGGAACCTCTTCTGTAGGTGTGGCCTGCTTTCTGGTGGAACCTCTTCTAACCGGTTCGGTAGATTTGACGAACCGGTTCTACCGAACTGGTGCGAACTGGTAGGAACCCACCTCTGGATAGTATATACCAGTGGTGAGATTCAAATAATTTAACAACCAGTTCTCTGACCTAATGATTTCTTCCAGCAACCAGTTCACCAAACTGCTCAGAAAGTTAACAACCGGTTCTCCCGAAGTGGTGCGAACTGGCTGAATCCCACCACCGGTATATACACATAACCTCAACCATTAGTTTTCAATCTACTTAGTACATTATCCATCCTTTTATCCAATCACATTATTTACAATTTGTTCCAGTCTCATCATCTTGTCTTATACCAATAATAAAATCTGTTCCCAAATTCATAATATTCCAACTGTTTTTTAATTCTAAGGTGAGCCTATCTGCTTCGGCGCAGGCCAAAATTTTTCTAGTTATATCTAACTCTGATGGGATACGTTCTTTTTCCCCAATGCTACACATAGATTATTCGTGCCACAGTCAATACATGGATAACGAAATAAAGCACATCTTTCTTATACTCCTCTCCGGTATTATGCCTAGGAGGAAAATTTCTGGTTTCCACAGAATTTGATCTCCCACCATTTGTTCCAGCCATAATTGTACCATTCTCCAGTATCTTTTTGCCTTGTTGCATGTCTACCACATATAGGAAAAAGTGGCTGGTGTTTTTTTGCACTTCCAATAATTTCTTCTTTCTATCATCTAGCCATTTATACCATTTCCCCCAAACTAAGTCGTAATCTGATTCCTCCTTTCCTTGTATTTCCTTCGTCTCTGAACATTCTAAGATCTTCCTTAACTCTTCATCTTCCTTTGTGGACTGTGTTGCTTTTCCATTTTTGTGCGTATCTTATTCTGCCCGCAGTTGTAATATGTAGGATTTAGGTATAATATTTCTCTACTGTATTTTGTGGTGGTTAGCCCTAATAAAGGTTTCCAATCAAGGCAAGTTCCCCGTTATTTCTTCAAACTGCTTTTTGAATTTTGGTCCAGTCAATCGCCCAGGGCAATTTGGATGGAGCTGTGAAGAGGTTCAACGGGATGCCGGATTCTACGCCTGCGCTCCAGTTCCTTGGATTTGAAGGCATGGAATCCAGATGGTGTGAAGTATTAATTTAGATTTAGATTTAGATTTTATTAACATTTGTAGGCCGCCCTTTTCCCTGAGGGGACTCAGGGCGGCTCACATAAAATCAGGGAGGGGAAGTACAAACAGTAACATAGACACATATAATAAAAGTAATAAGCAACATACATTCATCATTCGGGAGGGGCGGCTATCCTTGTCCCCAGGCCTGACGGGCTAGCCAGTTCTTGAGGGCTGTGCGGAAGGCCTGGACGGTGGTGAGGGTACGAATCTCCACGGGGAGTTCGTTCCAAAGGGTCGGGGCAACTACTGAGAAGGCCCTCCTCCTTGTAGTTGCCAGCCGGCACTGGCTGGCTGATGGAATACGGAGGAGGCCCAATCTGTGTGATCTAATTGGTCGCAGGGAGGTGATTGGCAGGAGGCGGTCTCTCAATTAATACCTCTTGATTAAAAAAAAAACACCACACCTGGAATCCTGCAACCCATTTTCATCACCACATTACAAAAAAGGATGTGGTGACTTTGGAGAAAGTGCAGAGAAGAGCAACCAAGGGGACTAAAACATATGAAGGACGGCTGCAGGATTTGGGGTTGGATAGTTTAAAGAAAAGCATTAACAGTATTCCAGTGTTTGTGGGGCTGCCCCAAAGAGGGGCGGGGTCAAAGAGAGAAGAAACCTGGAATGAAGGAGAAACTTCCTTCATTAACCCATGGAACAGCTTGACACTGAAAACTGTGGGCGCTCAATTGTGAGCCAAAAGACTGGGAGTTTAGCATGCTTCACAGCAAAGATTCTGGCCCTTCCTGGCCAGAGGTGAGCAGTTCTGGAGAATGGACTAGATTAGAACAGAACTTATCGAAGATAGAATCGAATAATATGAATAGAATAGAAACTAGAATAGAGAGTAGAGTAGACAACTCTACTCTAAGAGCCGAGGTGGCGCAGTGGTTAAATGCAGCACTGCAGGCTACTGCTAGATCAGCAGTTCAGCGGTTCAAATCTCACCGGCTCAGGGTTGACTCAGCCTTCCATCCTTCCGAGGTGGGTAAAATGAGGACCCGGATTGTTGGGGGCAATATGCTGACTCTCTGTAAACCGCTTAGAGAGGGCTGAAAGCCCTATGAAGTGGTATATAAGTCTACTGCTATTGCTATTGCTATTGAAACTCTGACAGTTAGAACAATTAATCAGTGGAGCAGAATTTTCCTCCAGAAGTTGTGAATGCCACAACTCTGGAAGTCTTTAAGAAGATGCTGGATAGCCATTTGTCTGAAACGGTATAGGGTTTCCTGCCTAGGCAGGGGGTTGGACTAGAAGACCTCCAAGGTCCCTTCCAACTCTGCTATTGTATTAGGTTGTATTAGGAATAGAATAAATAATTTGAATAGAATAATATGAATAGAATAGAATAGAGTTGGAAGGGACCTTGGAGGTCCTCTAGTCCAGCCTCCTGCTCAAGCAGGAGATCTTATACCATTTCAGACAGAAAATGAGGGAGGGAGGGAGGGAGGGAAGGAGGGAGGAAGAAAGGCAGCTTGAAGATCTTCTAGTCCAACCCTCTGCTCAGGAGATACCATTTCAGACAAGTGGCCGCCCCAGTCACTTCATAAAAACCTCCAGTGATGGGAGTGCTCACAATTTCTGGTGGCAAGATGTTCCACTGGTTAACTGTCCTCGCTATTAAGAAGTTTCTCTTTAATTCCAGGTTGCGTCTCTCTTTAATTAGTTTCCATCCATTGCTTCTTGTCCTGCCCTCCGGTGCTTTGGAGAATAAGTTGGCCCCCTCTTTACTGTCTCTTCTCTTTCCTTCAGAGACAACCTGCATTTCGCCTCGGCTCCCCTCGCAGATCCAGGTTCTCCTAACGGGCCAGGCCTATCCGAGAGGAACAGCTGGGTTATAGGCAGTGGTGGGATTCAGCCGGTTCGTACCTATTCGGGAGAACCGGTTGGTAACTTACTAAGTAGTTCAGAGAACCGATTGTTGGAAGAAATCTCCTTTTGTTTTTTTCCCACTTTACAGGGCTAATCCTGTAAGGAAGGCAGGAAGGAAACATTCGGGTGGTGTTTCTAGCCTCATCTTTGCTGCCCTGCTCACAGAAACTGCCTCTCCGGTTAACCCTGATTACATTGTCACAGCTAAGGCGAAGTGCCCATCAACCTGAGTGACCTTGAGTTGGCCATGCCCACCCAGTCACATGACCACCGAGCCCCACCTACCCAGATGGTAATTTGGGCAGAGAACCGGTTGTTAAATTATTTGAATCCCACCACTGGTGATAGGATCCCGAGAAGGACAGCCCCTGAATTCATGGAGAGCAGCTAGTGGACTTTTAAAGAAGCCATCATCTCCACCCTTCGTCTTGCCAAGTTTAAACTGCTTCTATTTTTTTTTTAGGGACGCGGTGGCTCAGTGGCTAAGACACTGAGCTGTCCGATCAGAAAGGTTGGCAGTTCGGCGGTTCGAATCCCTAGCGCCGCGTAACAGAGTGAGCTCCCGTGACTTTGTCCCAGCTTCTGCCAACCTAGCAGTTCGAAAGCATGTAAAAAACACAGGTAGAAAAATAGGGACCACCTTTGGTGGGAAGGGAACAGCGTTCTATGCGCCTTCAGTGTTGGGTCATGCCAGCCACATGACCACGGAGACGTCTTCGGACAGCGCTGGCTCTTCGGCTTTGAAATGGGAGATGAGCACCGCCTCCTAGAGTTGGGAACGAGCAGCACCTCTGTGCGAGGGGAACCTTTGCCTTTATTTTTTTGTTGTGTGTTTCCTGGGCACGGAGAAGAAGCTGACAGGCAGCCAATTCCCAAGCGTGACCTCCCCGCATTCCCTTTTCACCTGGTACATTTCACAAGCGATTAAGATCAAGCAAAGCTGGGCTCTTTGAACTCCCTTAACAAAGCCATTCCTGCCTTGAAATGACCCAAAAAACTTAACGAGATTATGTTAGATATCAAAACTCCCTGGACCGTGAGCGGCTGGGGCCAGCCACGCTAGGCAAAACACCCGGGGGGAAAAACCCGTTAGGAGTCCCCCGATTGGGGTACTTCAAAAGGCTTTCAAGAAGAGACTGGACTGCCATCTGTCAGAAATGGTGTAGGGTCTCCTACGTGGGCAGGGGGTTGGACTAGATGACCTACAAGGTCCCTTCCAACTCTAATTTATCTAAAATGATTAGAGGACTGGAGGCTAAAACACACAAGAATGGTTGTAGGAAGTGGACATGGCTGGTCTAGGGAAGAGAAGGACCGGGGGAGACAGGATACCAGTCTTCCAATATTTGAGGGGCTGCCACAGAGAGGAGGGGGTGAAACTATTTTCCAAAGCACCTGAAGGACGGACAAGGAATAATGGATGGAAACTGACCAAGGAGAGATTCAACCTAGAAATAAGGAGAAACTTTCTGACAGGGAGAACAATCCACCCATGGAACAGAAGTTGCTTTCAGAAGTTGTGGGAGCTTCGTCCCTGGAGGCTTTCAAGAAGACACTGGACTGCCATCTGTCAGAAATGGTGTAGGGTCTCCTGCGTGGGCAGGGGGTTGGACTAGATGACCTACAAAGTCCCTTCCAACTCTAATTTATCTAAGACGATTAGAGGACTGGAGGCTGAAACACATGAAGAATGGTTGCAGGAACTGGGCATGGCTAGTCTAGTGAAGAGAAGGACCAGGGAAGGCAGGATAGGAGTCTTCCAATATTTGAGGGGCTGCCCCAGAGAGGAGGGGGTCAAGCTATTTTCCAAAGCACCTGAAGGCCAGACAAGGAATAATGGATGGAAACTGATCATTCAACCTGGAAATAAGAAGGAATTTTCTGACAGGGAGAACAATCAACCCATGGAACAGAAGTTGCCTTCAGAAGTTTCACCACTGGAAGCTTTCAAGAAGAGACTGGACTGCCATCTGTCAGAAATGGTGTAGGGTCTCCTGCTTGGGTGGCGGCGGTGGTGGTGTTGAATTAGATGACCTACAAGGTCCCTTCCAACTCTTTTCATCTGAAGTCCCCCTACCCTCCTTCTCTCCCTGGCATCCTCGAAACCCTCCTGCTTTCAAAGACCCCCCAATCCAGCCCACAATTTGGACCCAGCATGAAAATCCAACAGGAAATCATTATTATATTTTTCCCTAGCGTGACTTTGCAAGCTTCTCCCACCCCATCGAGCAGAAGTTCTGCTCTTCAGCCAGGTTCTTACCTTCTCGGAATAATGTTCGGTGGGCAGAGGTGGGTAATCACACTGCTCGATCTTCTGGCAGAGGGAGAAGAGGTTCATTTTATCGCCGTAGAAGGGGCTCTGAAGAGCTGCCATCTGGAACGAAAGCATTTGAAGAGTGAGGGGGGGTGGCTTCAAAATGTAGAGATTTTGTATATATATCCGGACTAAAATGTCTCTTGATCTGTGTTTGGGCCAGGGGTCAGCCACTTGCAGCTCTGGAGCCGGAAGTGGCTCTTTCCCCCCTTGGCTGCGGCTCCCTGTCGTTCAAAATATGTGTCACAATCGCCAATGGATAAATCCAAGAAATGAAAAGTTTCAGAAGAAAGGTAAAAGGTTCCCCCCGCACATCTGTGCCAGTCGTTCCCGACTCTAGGGGGCAGTGTTCATCTCCCTTTCAAAGCCAAAGAGCCAGCGCTGTCCGAAGACGTCTCCGTGGCCATGTGGCCAGCATGACTCAACGCCGAAGGCCCACAGAATGCTGTTCCCTTCCCACCAAAGGTGGTTCCTATTTCTCTACTTGCATTTTTTAATGTGCTTTCAAATTGCTAGGTTGGCAGAAGCTGGGACAAGTCACGGGAGCTCCCTCCACTACGCAGTGCTAGGGATTCGAACCGCCCAACTGCTGATCTTTCTGATCGACAAGCTCCGCATCTTTGCCACTGAGCCACCATGTCCCCCCCCCCCCTTTCCAAATACATATGCTAGTTTTGTGGGCGCCCAGAAAATAGCCAGCATGGGAAGGGTTTTGTCGCTCCTGGTGTTTTCTTTTCACTGGGAAATGGGTCCAAATGGCTCTTGTTTAAGGTTGCCGACTCCGGGTCTGGGCACGAGCAAATGGGTGCCAAGATCGAGAGACAGTTCGGTCGGGGCATTGAGCTAACAAAATCTCCACATTTTTGAAGTCTGGTTGGAACGGATTCCCTTGCTGGGATCCACATTGGGACCCATTTTAAGCCTGCTGC
This sequence comes from Thamnophis elegans, assembly GCF_009769535.1. Taxonomy (NCBI): domain Eukaryota; kingdom Metazoa; phylum Chordata; class Lepidosauria; order Squamata; family Natricidae; genus Thamnophis; species Thamnophis elegans. The sequence continues at coordinate 28,906,409 of NC_045556.1, forward strand.
CCCTTGGAGAGAGACAAAATCGAGAGATTGAAGCAGGAAAAGGCACTCAGTGTACAACTGTAATGGGAGTCCACAATTTCTGACTGTTATAAGTGAGACCTTTGCTAAGCAAGTTTTGCCTTTTAAGTGAATCGCTGCAGATGGCAATTTAGTAACCCGCTTGTGAAGTGGATCTGGCTGTACCCTGGCTTGTCAGAAGGTCGTAAAATGGGACCATGTCACTCTAGGACACAGTAGCAGTCATAAAAGGATTAGGGGACTGGAGGCTAAAACATATGAAGAACAGTTGCAGGAACTGGGTATGTCTAGTTTAATGAAAAGATGGACTAGGGGAGACATGATAGAAGTCTTCCAATATCTCAGGGGCTGCCCCAAAGAAGAGGGAGTCAAACTATTCTCCAAAGCACCTGAAGGCAGGATAAGAAGCAATGGGTGGAAACTAATCAAGGGGAGAAAGAACTTAGAACTGAGGATAAATTTCCTGACAGTTAGAACAATTAATCAGTGGAACAGAAGTTGCCTCCAGAAGTTGTGAATGCTCCAACACTGGAAGTTTTTAAGATGAAGTTGGATAGCCATTTTTCTGAAGGTTACCTGCCTAAGCAGAGGGTTGGACTAGAAGATCTCCAAGGTCCCTTCCAACTCTGTTATTCTATTCTATTCTATTCCATATTCTATTCTATTCTATTCCATATTCTATTCTATTCTATTCCATATTCTATTCTATTCTATGCAACTGGAGGCTAAAACATATGAAGAACGGTTGCAGGAATTGGGTTATGTCTGGTTTAATGTAAAGAAGGACTAGGGGAGACATGATAGCAGTCTTCCAATATCTCAGGGGCTGCCCCAAAGAAGACAGAGTCAAGCTATTCTCCAAAGCCCCGGAGGGCAGAACAAGAAGCAATGGGTGGAAACTAATCAAGGAGAGAAGCAATTTAGAACTAAGGAGGAATTTCCTGACAGTGAGAACAATTCATCAGTGGAACGACTTGCCTCCAGAAGCAGTCTCTCCTTCAACCCAACCCAGCAAAGGAGACAATGACCAGACCAGCTCTCTCTCTCTTCCCTCTCTTAGGTCTGTGTTCAAAGCGAATGCCGCAAAGCCACGCCAAGCTCAGTGTGTGAAGCAGCCCCCACCCCACCCCCATCTCCTCAGCATACCCAGTGGCTTATTAATCCTTAATGCCATTCAAGGGCTCCCTGTCAGCCTTGCTATCCTACGCTGCCCCAGACAATGAAAGGCCCCTCCTCCCCCCTCCTCATTAAGCACTAATGGATAATTGTGGGTATTATCCACTCTGGCTGGATAATCCTTTTTGCCCCGACGCATTGTGAGGCCAGGCGGGACAAATCAGGGACCTTTGTCTCCTTCTGCGCTCCCGGCTATTAATTAAGCATTTTGATCGTGGTCAAGTCATCGTCAGTTCAACCACCGAGCTACGAAGGATCCTCTTCTATTGAAAGGTTAAATTTTGGGGGAGAAAAGGGGGATTTCCAACCCCGCAAAGCCTCGCTTGATATCCGCCCCAGGTGTTGTGGCCCACCAGCGGCAAGCAGAGACAGACAGTGAGGAGGTTGGGGAGGAAGATGGGCCAGTCCTGGAGTCTGGGGAAGGCTCTGTGTTGGAGGCAGAGAGAGTGCCAGGGCCGCCTGACAGTTATCAGCTGCCTTTGGACTTGGAGATCAGTGAGGCAGAAGAACAGCTGGAGCCTGTTCCTGATATGCGCATGCGCAGAGCTGCCAGGAGAAGGCAACAGCTAAGGAACAAGGGCCGACTCAGGAGTAAAGGCATAGGTGGATGGTGAATGGCCCCTCCCATAGGGAATAAGAGAGGAGTTTGCAGGAGACAATTAGTTCAATTCATTAGGGTGAAGATCTGCTCCTGACTTCTTGTCAAGTACCGTATTTTTCGGAGTATAAGACACATCTTTTCCCAACAAAAAAGAGGCTGAAAATCTGGGTGTGTCTTATACACTGAATACAGCATTTTTGGCCTCCCGAAACACCACCCCCTTCACCAAAATGGCCATGCATAGTCTTTAGGAGGCTTCCAGAGTGCTCCTGGGGGCTGGGGAGGGCAGAAATGAGCGACAAACAGGCCGTTTTTTTCTCAAATTTCCCCCCGGCCCCCAGGAGCACTTTATAAGCCTCCTAAAGGCTAGCCATGCTCTTTTTTGACAAAAAAACAGCCCATTTTGGGGGGGGAAAATGGATATTTTTTGCTCGTTTTTTACCCACTCCACCCCACAGGAGCATTCTACAGGCCTCCTACATGCCATTTTTTTTTAAATGGCTCATTTTTGGGAGGTCTGCAGAGTGCAAAAACTTTTTTTTGAATTTGCTTCTTGGAAATCTTGGTGCTGAAAAATACGGTAATTGCTGCTACAGCATGGCATTTGGAAGATATCGGCATCTCTCCAAGCGTGATAAAAGGCCTCTAGTTGTGAAATCTCATGAAAGACTGTCAGCCAGGAGTTTGCTGGAGAGGAATTCACTTTAAACTAAATAAAAGGGATTTTATTGTTTGTTTGTTTGTTTATTGGATTTATATGTCGCCTTTCTCCCAAAGGACTCAGGGCGGCGTACAACATTAAAAAAAACACATATTACAAAAATTAAAAAGAAAATTAGATAGAGTATCCAAAAACTTTATTGAGATGAGGAGTAGGCTTCATGATGTTGGGAGGCCTCACAACACCAGGTCAAGGAAAAGACGAGAGAACAGAGAGGAACCCACGCCGGCTTAGCAGATGGGTCACCAATGGTCCGTACCCGGTCCTCCATTTGCTCAAGGAAGAGATGGCCAGTTCTACTGGTCTAAGAATTAGTAATTAATTTAGTAATTTAATAGATTTGTATGCCACCAAATCCCATAGGACTCTGGGCGGCTTACAGAACAAGATAAAAAAATTTAAAAGTTAAAACTAGAAAGATACAATTAAAAATACAATTTTAAAACAACACACCATACAATCCGTCTAGGTGGGGCTGGACCTTGTTCAACAGCCCCAGGCCTGCCGGAACAGCCAGGTTTTGGTGGCTTTTCGGAAGGCTGAGAGGGTGGAAAGGGTCCGGATCTCTACGGGTAGATCATTCCACAGGGCCGGAGCAGCTACAGAGAAGGCCCTCCCCCGAGGGGTCACCAGCCGGCATTGTCCGGCCGATGGCACCTGGAGGAGGCCCAACCTGTGAGATCTTATTGGTCGTTGGGAGGTATGTGGCAGGAGGCGGTCTCTCAGGTAGCCAGGTCCTAAGCCATGTAGGGCTTTAAAAGTAATGACTAGCACCTTGAAGCGGGTTCGGAGACCAATAGAAAGCCAGTGCAGCTTGTGGAGGATAGGTGTAACATGGGTGTATCTAGGTACACCCGATATCGCTCGGGCGGCTGCATTCTGGACCAACTATAGTCTCCGAACACTTTTCAGGGGCAGCCCCATGTAGAGCGCAGCTCTTGAGTCAAGCTTGTCAACTCGAGGACCTCCAAACCTGAACCATACCTTCAAGGGGGAAAAAAAACACCCAGGTAACATCCTGTTGTCTTCTAAACATGAGCTGGTCCAGATGCCCAGCAGAACTTTTGACGCTGCTGTCCTGATTTTGCCTTCTAGACCAGTGGCCTCCAACATCTGGGCACCAGGTGGCCTGCCAGCTGGCGGCAAAACTGGCAGCAGACGCGCACAGTGAGGTTGGGGAGGAACTTGGGGCAGTTCTGGAGCCTGGGGAAAGCTCTAATGAACGCTCTGTGTCAGATGCAGAGGTAGAGCCAGGGCCGTCCGACATTTCCCAGCCACTGGATAGGCAGCTGCCTTTGGAGGCTGAGATGAGTAAGGAGGTAGAACAGCTGGAGCCTGTTTCAGATGCACGCATGCACAGAGCTGTTAGGAGAGGAGAACAACTGAGGACAAGGAGGCGACAGGAAGCAAAGTGCAGGTGGATGCTGAATGGCCCCTCTCTGACTGGGGAATAAGTAGAAGGAAAGGGGAGTGGTGGTCGTAGGAGACAACAGTTCGTACTTCTGAAGATTTTGCTGATTGTGTTCCGTGCCACAAAGACTGCTTGCCAGAAATTAATTTGCAGCATTTCGGCTGGGAGCTCACCGCCTGGCAATGATCACAAGGAACTGATAAGGTCTATTACTGCAGTTAATCCTTTGAAGGAGTCTTGCCTGGACTTTCGGTGGGGTGAATGCCATTAATTCACAAGAGGTAAACAGAGGGGTGGGTTTTTTTTCATGCAAGGAGTTTCCTACTTCTGCGAAGGCTGGATCAGAACACCGGGGACTGCTTCTGTAGGCAGAGTTTTTTTTTTCCGTGGAGCAGAGGTGATGTGGTTTCACGTGCTGCCTGCATCCCAGGGAATGGGGCTTCGCTTTTTTGCATGGCCCAGTTTCTGGCTTGCCGTGGCCCCCATGCTGGTCCATAGACCAAGGGTTGGGGACCTTTGTTCTAGGCCAGGGGTGAGCAAACTGCAGCTCTGGAGCCGCATGTGGCTCTTTAATCCCTCTGCTGCGGCTCCCTGTCATTCAAAATATGCGTCACAGCTGCCAACCTGCAACACCCGCCAGAATGTAATTTATTGAGCTCCTTGACCTCGGAAGGCCAACCATGGATAAATCCAAGGAAAGAAAAGTTGTAGAAGAAACAGAACGTTTAATTCAGCTACATATGCTAGTTTTGTGGCCGCTCAGGAAATAGTCAGGTTTTGTGGCTCCTGGTGTTTTCATTTCTGTGGGAAACGGGTCCCAATGGCTCTTGGGAGTGTTTAAGGTTGCCGACCCTCGTTCTAGGCAAACATCTCAAGCTCTACCACGAGATTACTGGCTGGGACCTGGGTAGACTCCCCCAAACCACGTTCTCGATCTGAAATTTGAGTGAGGACCCCGCCAGATCCTTTCTGCCAGCAAATGGGATCGTCTGGTTAAGAATCGCGAAAGCTGTCGACGCTCCCAGTTATTCTCTCTCTCTTTCTTTTTTGAGAAAGGAGAGAGAGAGACAGACACAGAGCGAGAGAGTGAGAGAGAACTTTGATCTCTTGAAAGTTATCTGGATGACACGTCTCCAAGTGGGGGGGAGCTACACACACACACACACACACACACACCATTTTGATCAGCTGCGTCCTTGTACATCAATAGTGGGCCCCGCAAAAAACGTCAAGATAAGGTGGCATAATGTGAAATCATGCCTACACAACCTCCAGCTTCAAATAATAATAAGGAAGTGAATTCCGAGTGGCACGCCTGCCTCCCAGCTATCTGCAGATATATATATGTTATATATATGTATATATATGTTATATTTATGCTGATAAATAAATAAAGGGAGACTAGTATAGATCTATATCTATACTAGTTTCCCTTTATTTATTTATCAGCATAAATATAACAAATGTAACAAAAAAGGCAACAGTAAAAAATATTGGGTTTCTGTCTGGATGGACTCTTGTGACGAGCCTAATGACAGAGAGTGGAAGTGTGACCTTCCTCCCATACTTGGGCATACCAGGGGTTGTGACTTTAAGTATATATATATATATATATACACACACACACACACACACACACACATACACACACACCTCTGGTTATCGGTTTCGCAGGGAGGGGAGCGAAGGAGAAAACAGAAGAAGGAAGATAACTCCCCCCCCCCCCGCCAAAGCTGATGCTTCTTTAAAAAAAGCCAGACTCGAGTTTCAAGGATGAGAAGAGAGAATTGGGGTGGGGCTGAGACCCATTGAGGAATGGAGTGGACTTGGAAGAATCCTTGAAGTACAAGTTTGTTTAGTGACCGAAGAGATGTCATTGCTGAAAAAAGGGGCTCACGATCATGTTTCACACTTACGACCGTTACCGCACGAGCAAAATGAAGATGCTTGGGAAAGGACTCAGATTTAAAACCATCGCTGTCTCCCAAGATCATGCGATTCCCCTTTTGTGACCTCCTGACAAGCAGAGCCCACAGGAGAAGCCAGATTCACTTAATGACCATGTTACTAATAGAGCAAACCATGGCGATTCACTTAACGAACGTGGGGAGAGACGTCGTAACATTGGGGCAAAACCCGCTTGACGACTTAACTCACTGGAATGAAATTTACTTAATTGTCTCGCTTAGGGACAGAGGCTTTGGTCTCCATTGTGGACGTAAGTCGAGAGGTTGGCTTCACATCATTTAACAACCGGTTCGGCCTAGTGCAGAACCAAAAATTGTGAGGATGAGTTGACATCAGCAAGGCCCATCCTTAATTATCAACAGGACGTTGCAGGTCTGGAGTACCAGCCACGGAGTTTACTCCAAATGCTACTTGATTGCTAAGACAACATTGGCCCAACGTGAAACCCAGGTCCAGAAGACCTGGAGAAGTTCCAGAAGAAGTAGGGCATCTCCCCTGGGGCCCAGACGCATCTGGCCACATTAGGGGAAACCTACACCTGGGCTTGGTGGCTCAGTGGCTAAGACGCTGAGCTTGTCGATCAGAAAGGTCAGCAGTTCAGCGTTTGAATCCCTAGCGCTGCATAATGGGAGTGAGCTCCCGTGACTTGTCCCAGCTTCTGCCAACCTAGCTTTTCGAAAGCACGTAAAAAATGCAAGTAGAAAAATAGGAGCCACCTTTGGTGGGAAGGGAACAGCATTCTGTGCCCCTTCAGTGATGAGTCATGCCGGCCACATGAACCCAGAGACGTCTTCGGACAGCGCTGGCTCTTCGGCTTTGAAACGGAGATGAGTACCACCCCCTAGAGCCGGGAACGACTAGCACGTATGTGCGAGGGGAACGTTTACCTTTGGTTAGATCTGGCAAAGACAACGCTGGACCTGTCCCCAGATGAGTAGAACACCGTTAAAGTCACGTTGTGACTCTCTTCCCTTAATCCCAACCGCCGTATCGCATTGATTTTGTGTTATCGACTTCCTGGCTGCCTGCTGAAGCTGGCGTGAAGCTTTGGTGTATCGTCAACAAATTAATCAGCACCTATCGAACCGCTGAATGATCGGGCCTGAGAATTGCACAACGGCCAGCACATGGCCTTGTTAAATGAGCGTTTGTTACACCTGGGATTTCTGCCCACAATCAAACATCGCTTTTACCAACAGAGTTCCTCCTGGGAATGTCCCGGTCTCAAAAATCAGCATGAAAAGGTCTGTGTTTTTTTTTCTTTCTTTCTTGGACAGATCTATCATTCTTTGTCCAAATTCTGTGTGCCAGCAGAAACAAAAAAAAGGTGAAGGTAAATTGCACATAGCTGCTAGTCATTCCCGACTCTAGGGGGCGGTGCTCATCTCCATTTCAAAGCCGAAGAGCCAGCGCTGTCCAAAGACGTCTCCGTGGTCATGTGGCCGGCATGACTCAACGCCGAAGGCGCACGGAACGCTGTTACCTTCCCACCAAAGGTGGTTCCCTATTTTTCTACTTGCATTTTTTTAACGTGCTTTCGAACTGCCAGGTTGGTAGAAGCTGGGACAAGTAACTGGGACTCACTCCGCTATGCGGTGCTCGGGATTCGAACCACTGAACTTTCAATCGACAAACTCAGCGTCTTAGGCACTGAGCCACCATTTCCCAAGCATAATTTGGGACCAAAAGAAACATTTGTCCAGAATTTAAGATCCATCTTAAAGATCAGGAACGTGTGTGTATGTTTGCAGAAATCGCCGCTCGGATTTGAACCGCCTCACCGAGCTGCAAACTTTCAATTAAACCCTAATGTGGTTAAACATTAAACAACCCTAAATTCCACTCCTTCAAGGTGGCTTATTCAGGGCAAGTACTTCCTTTCTACAACAGTTCATTTAGTGATGTTCAAAGTTACAGATGCCACTGAAAAAAAGTGATTTAGGACCATTTTTCACACTTACGACCAGGGGCAGTATTCCCATGATCACGTGATCAAAACTTTAAAAGGCTTGGCCACCGACTCGTATTTAGGACGGTGGCAACGCCCCGGGGTCACGTGATTCCCCTTTTGCGACCTTCAGGCAAGCCAAGCCAATGGGGGAGCCTGATTCATTTGACAACCGTGTTACTAACTTATCCACCACCGTGATTCACTTAAAAGCTGTGGCAAGAAAGGACGTAGAATGGGACCAAATTCATTTAACAAACATCTCACTTAGCAACGTAAATTTGGGGCTTAGTCGTATGTCGAGGACTACCTATATGTATGGATCTCATGTCAAATGTCGAAACAATCCCGACATTGGGCGAGTAATGTGTTAAGGGGGCCGTGTGCTTGCTATATAGCTAACTGGTCATGTTATCTTATATGTTATTTAATTGGGACTTGTAGTATTTTTATTGTTTTAAAATGCTTTTTTGGAATTTTTAATCTATATACAGTATATAACAGCCAAATACCACTCACTCATCAAGAAATCTCCAGAACCATAAAGCCTACAAACCTGGGCTTCTAGGTGCTCACTAAGAAAGGATTTTTCAAAATGACCATCGGATCATTAGCATTTAATTATAGCATTTCTTATACAGTCATTAACACGCTCTGATGTTAAGTTCTACTCCCCATCCCCACCTGAAAAGAGCTCTGTTCCAACTGCCAATTGCCTCACATTCCATTACCTCAGTTCAAACTGGCAGACATTCCACTCCTTCACTCAGGAACAGCCTGGGGCTCCTTACAGTACTAAACATCGGTGTACCTCACCAAAATGTCGACACCTTCCACCTATGGAAGTGCTTCCGGACTCAAGGTGGTGGGAGTTATATTCAAGTGTTTCAATCACCGACCACCACTGAGCCAACGGATTGTGAACTGAATTTCTCCTGCATAGCCTAATCACATAGTTTCATCACAAAGCACAGGTATCCAGTTATTGTATTTTTTGGAATATAAGACACACTTTTTCTCTCAAAAAAGAGGGTGAAAATCTGGATGCATCTTATATACTGAATACAGCCTTTTTGGCCTCCTGAAACCCCGCCCCTTCACTAAAATGGCCATGCATAGCCTTTAGGAGGCTTCCAGAGTGCTCCTGGGGGCTGGGGAGGGCAAAAAATGAGCAAAAACGGGCCATTTTTTGCTCATTTTTGTCCCCCACCCAGCCCCCAGGAGCACTCTATAAGCCTCCTAAAGGCTATGTGTTGTGGCCCAGCAGGAGCCGTTGGAGCTGCCACCAGACTCCGACAGCGAGGGGCCCTATGAGTCGGCTCTGGAGGATGTGGAGGACCCTGGTCAGGGTTCCAACTCTGAGCAGGGCGCAGAGAGACTGGTTGGTCACCAGGTGGCGCCTGAGCCTTGGACCAGTGGGGAGGAGACAAGGGAGAGTGATCCAGAAGCCAGCAGTGAGTTGTTTCTGAATGCCCAGAATCGAAGAGCTAATAGGCGTCAGGAACAATTACGCAAATACAGGAGGTGATTGTACTCAGTTGGTGGTCATTAGGCTCCCCTACAGACTATAAAAAGCTACTTGTGCACACGGCCCTCTTTGTAGAAGTCAACGCAGGATTGAGTGTCGGAGGACATGACTGTGAGCTTGGCAGGCTGGATTGCTGCCAAGCCTTATCTGTGTTTATTGCTGCCTGAGTTTGTCTGAGCTGCTGCCAAGGTCTTATCTGTTTGTTTGCTTGGTTTTCAGCCACCGAGGTTTTGGTGTTTTGCTAATTAAAATACATTCCAATTAAGCTTGTCTTGGCATTCATTATTCGACGGAAGAGGGGGTCAGAACAGCTATGCATGCCCTTTTTTGATGAAAAATGGGCCCGTTTTCACGAAAAATGGGCTGTTTTGGGGAGGCCTTTTTTTTTAATTTGCCTCTTCAAAATCTTGGTGCATCTTACACTCCGGTGTGTCTTATACCCTGAAAACTATTGTATATATATATATATGGCTTACAGTAGTTCTATAGTTCTAGGTGGCTTACAGTTCATATATATATATGAACTGTAAGCCACCTAGAACTATAGAACTACTGTAAGCCATCTAGAACTATAGAGGCTATATGAATTGAATGGATGAATAAAGCCAATGATAAATGTAAAGCTGTAAGAGGAATATTACTGCTTTTTTTACCTGCTAAAAATTCAAATAAGTTGTAAAAATGCTCAGCGCTGCTTGTTAAAAACAGCCTCAGAGTTACATATTATCTGGCTGAATTGCTAACTGCTTGTGTATATTTAACCCCAATGTTTTTAGTGCTTGTGTTTTAAAACAATTAAAACCATACTCTGGTTTCTCTTCAGATTTGTATAAAACCTTTAAAAATGATTCTACTCCTTTTCATTGTAATATATCTTTTCCCCTCTGTATTGAACTGTAAGCTGCGCGGGGATATTTTTAATTGTAATATCTTCCTTTCCGTATCGAATTGTTACGTTGCACTGAGGTATTGACTCAAGATAGAAATGGGAAATTAATGACCACTCGAAAAAAGGTTGTAAAATCGGACCGGGCACGCAGGTGGCCTCATTTTACGACTGTCATAACTTACGGTCATGGTGGGAAAGATACATCACGGTTGTAAGTTGAGTGCTACTTTTTTTAATATCCCTGGTTCCATATGATTGAAAAGCAGTTAACGGAAGCTTACCTCGTACAGTAAACAGCCCAAAGACCAGATATCTGATTTAAAATTATAACCATTTTCATGTATTCTTTCCGGGGACATATAGTATGGTGTTCCCACTGAAATAGACAAGTCGAGACAAGGAAATTAGAATCTGCAAAGTTTGGCTTTAAGGAAAGACGAGGGACATGGAAGCCTGCATGCCAACGGCATTGCCCCGAAAGGGTACAACAATGCCTGTTCTTTCTAGGGAAAGCCTGACTTTTTTTGTCTTTTGGCCTGGCTCCAAAAAGGGAGAAGACTGGGGGCAGTGGGGGAGGCTTAATGCTGCACTCCAACAACGTTGCCCCCAAAGTGCACGACATTTGTCTCTTCTTTCCAGGGGGAAAAAAAATCTGGCTTTTTTTGCCCTGGTGATCGAAACCGGATCAATCGGAACATCTGTAGAGGCTCACTTCTCGCATGATACTTGTCTGAGATGGGATGGGTTCTCCTGCTTGAGCAGGAGGCTCGACTAGAAGACCTCCAAGGTCCCTTCCTGTCCTGTCCTGTTCTCCCTCTCCTCTCTTCTCATTCTATTCTATTCTATTCTATTCTATATTCTCTTTTCTTCTAATTCTCTTCTGTTCTGTTCTATTCTATTTTATTCTCTATTCTATTCCTATTCTTTATATTCTCTTCTCTTCTATGTTCTGCTGTTCTGTTCTATTCTATTCTAATTCTAATTCTCTCCTATTCTATGTCCTGTCCTGTCCTATTCTAATTCTAATTCTATTCTAATTCTATTCGATTTTAATTCTGTTCTATTATATTCTATATTCTCTTCTAATTCTCTTCTGTTCTGTTCTATTCTATTTTATTCTCTATTGTATTCTATTCCTATTCTATAGCCTCTTCTCTTCTATGTTCTGCTGTTCTATTCTATTCTAATTCTAATTCTCTAATTCTCTTCTATTCTTTGTCCTGTCCTGTCCTATTCTAATTCTAATTCTATTCTATTCTTCTATTCTATTCTATTCCAGTCCAGTCCAGTCCATTCTATTCTCTATTCCTATTCTCTATTCCTATTCTATTTTCTATTCACGTGGAATTAAGGAGAAATGCCGTAACTGCGAGGACAATTAACCAGTGGAGGAGCTTGCCTCCAGAAATCGTGGGTGCTCCCATCACTCGTGTTTTTTTAAGAAGAAACCGGACAGTCACTTGTCTGAGATTGAATAGGTTCTCCTGCTTGAGCAGGGGGCTGGACTAGAAGACCTCCAAGGTCCCTTCCAGCTTGATTCTATCCTCCTGATTCAAATGATTCAAAGCTCCAGAGTTGACAAAGCTTTCGAAGTTTCTCCTGCCAGCTTTCGGCTGAAGCCGGGCCTCACCCCTGGATATAGGCGGGTGGCACATGGTGCTCCCCAGCCGTCTGTGTAATTTGCTGTGCCGTGCCGGAGACGTCTCCCCATCTCCGTGAAGAACGCGGCGGGCAAATCTTCCATTTTTTCTTTCATTACCCCGGCATGTCCTGTCACTTAATTTTTATGTATGCGATCCTTCCTGACAAATTTGATCCACCGGCAGGTAATGTGTTTGACGTAAATCCTCTTCCTTGCTCTAATTATGGCTTCTGTTTCTGACAAGGCGGCGTCTGCCCTGCCGGAGCTGGGAGTACACCTGTCAGACAAGTTGTGGCACTGCCTAATGCCCTTTTATGCCGGTTTGATGTTGGCAAATACGAAGGAGGAGGAGGAGGGAGGGAGGAAAGGTGTGGGGGGGGGAGGGGAGAAAAATAATAAAATTAGGGGCATTTATTTGCATAAACTCCATGGCTCCGCACATGGGTTGCCAAACCTTCGATGTTAAGAGTTCGGGATGGTTGCCGAGGCAACAGGGGAAAATAAAAAGGAGTCAGGATCATGGACAAAAATCCGGGCCACGGAGCAGGGGTGAAATTTAGCAGGTTCTGGAGAACCGGTAGCAGAAATTTTGAGTGGTTCGGAGAACCGGCAAATGCCACCTCTGGCTGGTCACAGAGTAGGGTACAGAGTAGGAAAGGGAGAAGGAAGGGGGGCAGGGAAGGGAGAAGTAAGAAATGAAATGGAAGAGTGAAGATGGGAGAGAAGGGGAAAAAGGAAGAGAGAAAGGAGGAAGAAGGGAGAAAGAAGAGAAGAAGGGGGACGGGAGTAGTGAAGGGAGAAGGAAAAATGAAAAAGAGAAGGGAGAAGGAAGGGGAAAAAGAAGAGAGAAGTAAGAAATGATATGGAAGATGGGAAAGAAGAAGGGAAAAAAGGAAGAGAGGAAGGATAAGGGAGAAAGAAGGGAGGAGAAGAGAGTAAAGAAGGAAGAGGGGAGGGAGAAGTGAAAATGAAAAAGAGAAGGGAGAAGAGAGAAGGAAGAGGAAAGTGAAGGGAGAAGAAAAAAGGGAAGAGGGAAGGAAGAAATGAAATGGAAGAGGGGAGATGGGAAAGAAGGAGGGAAAGGGAAGAGAGAAAGGAGGAAGAAGGGAGAAAGAAGAGAAGGGAGGAGGAGAAAGTAGAGAAGGAAGAGGGGAGGGAAAATGAAAAAGAGAAGGGAGAAGGAAGAGGAAAGGGAGAAGGAAGAAGGGAAGAGAGAAGGAAGGGAAGGGCTAAATGAGGACTACCCACAATGCAGGCCAAACCAAGTGTTAAGGAGGGGGGGGGTCTCCCCTGCCTTACCTAAGGAATGTGCTGCAGTGGTTTTAGAGCTGAAGAAGCGTCCCAGGCCGAGATCCCCCAACTTCACGACTCCAGTAGCTGTGATGAACACGTTAGCTGGTTTGATGTCTGGAAGAGGAGAGGAAAAGGGAAGAGAGAGAGAGAGAAATCAGAAGTAGCGATTCCTGGATCCGACAGCTTCCCGTTTCTTCTTGAGAAATCAACCTGCCCCGCGGGTTGCTTTGATCCCCGCACAAGATATATGCAGGCCCTTCTTAGCCTCTTTATCAGCTGTCCTGAAAGCTTTATTCATTTTATCGATTTGTTATATTTGGATGACGTCCTGCTCGCAGCTGAGCTCGGGAAAAGGGCTGCCAGGCCATTCAAAACGTCCCCGCAAAAACGGGGAAGAACTCAAACGGCTTAAAACAGCGTGATTCCACCAAGCGTTAAAATTGCTCTGAAGATCGCTTTTATCTCCCCCACACATACACACATACCACAGACTTTTAACTTTTCCAGAAACCTGAAATCATCCCCGCGCAGAATATTTAACTCCCCTATTTAATTCCGATAACGTCCAGAAGGACGATGGAGAGAAACAGGGAGAGCTTTTCTGGCACTCGTATCTTCCTAAAAATCTTTTTTTCCCCCCCTAGGGTCCAAAACCTGCAAGGTAAAAGGTTCCCCTTGCACACATGTGCTAGTCGTTCCCGACTCTAGGGGGCGGTGCTCATCTCCGTTTCAAAGCCAAAGAGCCAGCGCTGTCCGAAGACGTCTCCGTGGTCATGTGGCTGGCATGACTCAAGGCCAAAGGCGCATGGAACGCTGTTCCCTTCCCACCAAAGGTGGTCCCTATTTTTCTACTTGCATTTTTTTACGTGCTTTCGAACTGCTCAGTTGGCAGAAGCTGGGACAAGTCACGGGAGCTCACTCCGTTATGTGGTGCTAGGGATTCGAACCGCCGAACTGCCGACTTTTTACCCCCCAACACGACCCCCCCCAATGTATGCCAAGGAGGAGGGGCTGCTCCTGAGTTTTTGGCCTGACGGCGGGTGGAAACTCATCTCCGTACTTATTGTGGTGGTGGCCCATTCAGACGGGATGCTTTGCAACTGCCCCCCCCCCCCCCGCCTGCACATTAGCGTAATGGTTTGGCAAGGCAGAATCGCTTCATAATTGCCACCGTTATTCCGCAAAAAAAACAAAACAAAAAAAAAAACGCCAAATTCAGGTTACCTCTGTGCATCACCCTGCGGGAATGCATATGTTCCACCGCGCTGCACAACTGCACGAAATATTTCCAAACGGTCCGTTCAGGGATGAGCCGTTTCTGCTTCTTAAAATACTGGAAGGGGGAAGACCGAAAAATAAATTAAAAAAGACAAATGAAACAGAGCACATGCCAGATGAAAGAAGCAGAGCTCGTACATGTGTGAGACACAGAGAGACAGACAGGGGGAGGGAAAGAGAGAGGTAAAGAGAGAGGGGGGAGTGAGAGAGAGAGAGAGACGAGAGAGAGAGAGGGGGGGGTAAAGAGAGAAAGACAGAAAGAGGGAGGTAAAGAGAGAGAGAAAAGGGAGAGAGGGAGGTAAAGAGAGGGAGATAAAGAGAGACAGGAGAGAGAGAGACAAACAGAGAAAGGGAGGTAAAGCGAGAAAGAGAGAGAGACCAGAGAGAGAGGGAAAGAGAAAGAGAAAACAGAGAGGGGGGAGGTAAAGAGAGAGAAAGACAGGTAAAGAGAGAAAGAGAGAGATCAAAGAGAGAGGGAAAGAGAGAGAACAAAGAGATAGAGAAAGAGAGAGAGGGAAAGCAAAAGATAGAAAGAGAGAGGGGGAGGTAAAGAAAGAGAGTGATAGAGAAAGGGATGTAAAGAGAGAGAGACAGGTAAAGAGAGAGAGAAGAGAGAGGGAGGGAGGGAAAGCAAAAGAGATAGGCAGAGAGAGGGGGAGGTAAAGAGAGAGACAAGAGAGAGAAACAAGAGAGACAGAACGAGAGAAAGGGAAAGAAAGGTAGGGAGAGAGAGAGGGAGAGAGAAACAGAGAGAAAGAGAGAGGGAGGAAGAAAGAGAGAGCGCGAGGAAGAGAAACAGAGAGAGAAACAAGAGAGAGAGAGAGAGGTAAAGAAAGAGAGATAGACCAGAGAGAGGGAAAGAGAGAGAAAAGAGATAGAGAGAAAGACAGAGACAGAGAAAGAGAGAGACCAGAGGGAGAGGGAAAGAAAGAGAGAAAAGAGATAGATAGAGAGGGGGTGAGGTAAAGAGAGAGAAAGACAGGTAATGAGAGAGAGAGACCAGAGAGAGAGGGAAAGAGAAAGAGAAGAGATAGAGGTAAAGAGAGAGAGAGAAAGAGAGAGAGGGAGGGAGGGAGAGAGAGACAAAAGAGAGAGGAGGAGGAAAAGAGAGTGAAACAGAGAGAGATCCCTCTGGCCAAAGTCCCAGAGCCCACCAGGAAAAGGATTTCGGTCCATTCCAGATTTTAACCCCTTTTGCCTCTTCAACCCCCCCGAGATGAGCGAGGGGCTCATTAAGAGCATTATGGAAACGAAGCTTCAATAGGTTTGACATTTCGGAGTGGACACCCATTATAATTAGCCTTCGTCTTGTTAATTACCTTGCCGAACATATTTAATGCCGGAAAACAACAAATGCCTGCAGAGCTATGCCTGAGGAACAAAGGACGCGAGGGTTTTCCTGTGTGCGGGAAAGGGGAAAATAAATAAAGCCGAGTCCTGGATATTCATGGTGATTATTAACATCGCCGGGAATCTTCTCTGCCTGTTTGCAAGCGAGCAGGTTGTTGCGATGAACTCCGCTTTCTCCGCCACTCAGAAAGAGACTTGCGTTGAGTGTGCAAACACCGTGTTAGAAGCTGGAGAACGTGGGCTACAGGGGGACCTTGGACGTTGGTGTCAAATTAACCAAATCTCTGTATCTCTGTCCAGATCTGACCTTAACCCCAAACAATATCCTCTCTGGAAAATCCAGAATTCCGCTCTTTTAAAAAGTTGCAGATCTGCGTGGCGTGAACCAAATGCTTCCAAGTCACACGTATATTTCTCCCGCACGGACAATGGAGCTGGCCAAAGGCTGCAGACCTCCTCCTGCCCTTGCTATTTTCCAGGGCTTCCCCCCACCCCAACACTGGTGCAGCTCTCAGCCAAAACTGGGTTACAAACGAAGTGGGAAGCTTTGACGTCCCTGTTTCCCAAGCTTGGCACCTTTAAGGTGTGCGGACGTCAACTCCCAGCATTCCCCAACCAGCACTTTAAGATGGGTAAACTTCAACTCCCAGAATTCCCCAACCAGCACTTTTAAGATTTGTGGACTTCAACTCCCAGAATTCCTCAGCCAGCACTTTTAAGATTTGTGGACTTCAACTCCCAGAATTCCTCAGCCAGCACTTTTAAGATGTTCCAAGGATTGGATACAGAATAATAAGAGTTGGAAGGGACTTGTAGATCATCTACTCCAACCCCTCCCCCCAAACCCAAGCAGGAGATCCTATATACCATTTCCGACAGATGGCAGTTCATGGGTGGACTTGAACTCCCCAGAATTCCCCAGAGAGTACTTTTATGAGGTGTGGAAATGGGATGGAAAGCTGGGACATCAGAAAGTTCCTGGATCTACCATTTACCCCAGCGGTCTCCAACCTTGGCAACTTTAAGACATGTGGACTTCAACTCCCAGAGTTCCTCAGCCGGCTGGAGGTTGGAGACCCCTGATTTAGGGCGCGCCAAGATCACTGAAATGACCTCCTTTTTTTAGGATGTGTTCATTTAGTTTTAGCAAAGGAAAGTATGATCTTTTCTACAAGGGGATGTTGCCAATTTTACTCGTTCACCTAGTATTTTATTTTGAGCTGTTTTCAAAATCAGACTCCTTCTTTTATGGCCCAAACCACAGAGCCATCTCCACTTCCAATCTATTTTTAACGTTAAGCCACTACGCAATTCTTGGTGGTTTTTATCTCTGTCTCTGAGAAGAGCCATCCCAATGTCAGGCCTGCAGCCATCTTTTCTGTTGGATCTCTGGCCTGCCACACTTTCTATTATTCTACTAGGCATTTTCTATGGTGGGAAAATGGGAGGGGGGGTTGTATGGAGTTAGACGCTATGCAGCCATAACAACATTCTTTCTAGAAAGCCAAGGTCATCCTTTGTCTTGACACCTCTGCACCTGACCGGAACTGGATGGGTGGAAGCTGTCAGAATGGCAGTAGGAGATTGGACCACGGGATGGACTTGTAGGTATGGGGGCAGGATCTTGAACTTTCAACTGGGTGGGGAAAACCTGGAAGCTTTCAGATTCAGGTTTTCCCAGATGTGCCAACATGGCTCTCTTCATAAATTGGAACTTTGAGCAATACTTTGCCTTGGACTCTGATTTAATTTTGGGTGCTATTTGGAAACACTAGGGTTTATTTTCAGGGGTGTCTTGTTTTTCCCATGCATGGGAGGCATACTTCTGCTTCCTCGTGGTGGGGCAGGAGGCTGCATGGTGCCAGGGCCACCCCCACAAGGCAGGGGTGTGGAGCTGCCCCATAAACCCTGCACTGGCTTACTTCAGGGCACTGGAAACCAGGCCACCCATGTCCCAGCGCCTGCCTCGACTCGTGGCGGCAGCTCTAGAGGCTCCCACCAAGCAGGACCCGGTGTAACCACCAGCCCACTTTTTCCGTTCGCTCATGGCCCCTGCCTCACCACGTGGCCGCATCTCCGACACCCCACTCGGCCTCCTGCTCCACTATGGCCACACACAAGCAGAAGACATAGGTCAGCAGGTGTGTGGGCTTCTGCTGTACCTGGCTATTGATGCTGCCGCCGCGAGGCAGATGTTGGGGTGTGGATGGCCTGGCTGCGGGGGCACTGAGGTAAGCCAGTGCGGAGTGCGTGGGGCAGCTCCACCACCACCCTGCCTCACCTTTAGCAATCAGACAGGTGGGTGGCCAGTAGTGCAGGCTGTTAAGTAGGTCTTATTTTGGAGGTAGGGATTATATTAGGTGCAGGTGTAAAACATGCTAGGTATTATTTTCAGGATGGGTCTTGTTTTCAGGGAGACAGACAGACAGACAGACAGACACACACACACACACACAGCTTCTATTTCTTGACAAAAGAAAAAAACACTTAAATCATTCCCCTGGCTCAGCTGATAAGGGAGGAGAGCTTGTGGCTTAGAGGTTAACATAACTGCCTAATATGTAAAAACAGCCAAGGTATCCAAGCCCAGCCCAGAATCCAAGTAAGAGTATGGCTACCTGATGAGAGCTAAAGAGCTTGAAATAGATCTATACTTGTCTCTCTTCATTTATTTATCAGCACAAATGCAACACAAAATAGTTTCCTGCCTGGAAGGCTCCTAGGGTGGAGCTGAAAGGCAAAAGGGAAGCAGTATGCGCCCTCCCATATTTGGGCATACCAGGTGCTTTGAAACAACACAATATAAATAAATAAATATATAAATACATAAATAAATACATAAATTTGAATCTGGGCTGCTTTGACATAACACTAAATCATTTCCTTGGCTCAGTTGATAAGGGAGGAGAGCTTGTGGCTTAGAGGCTAATACAACTGCCTAACATAAAAACAGCCCAGGTTTGAATGCCAGCAAGGGTATGGCTGGCTGATGAGAGCTAAATAGCTTGAAATAGATCTATAGTAGTCTCCATTTATTTATCAGCAAAAATACAACACACACACACACACACACAAACACACACATACACACACAGTCTTCTCCATGACACTGTTGGAGAAGAGAAGAAAGTCTAGCCGTTATTTACTAAAAATTGTGGGTTTGCTCTTGCTTGAAGTATCTAGAGAAGACGACTCCAGACCACAATTAACAATCTTCTTAAATGTCATGTCCAACAAGATTTCCCTGACATTTAACAGTAAAGCCCATGTTCTCCAATGGGTAGTATAGTTAGCAACCCCAAGTTACACCGGTTTTATAATGCTCATAAATAAGGAGAGCGACAGGGCCTCCGCTAAACAGGGGCTGGGGCTTGGCAAATATATGAATGTGTTCGCCAACTGTTCGCAACTTCTTCTGAATCTTTTGGCTTGGAAGGAACGAACGAAAGAAGGAAGGAAGGAAGAAAAAATGGGTGTGAATTAAGAAAAGGAAGGAAGGAAAATGGTTGTGAATTAAGAGAAGGAAGGAAGGAAAGAAGGAAGGAAGGAAGGAAAATGGGTGTGAATTAAGAGAAGGAAGGAAGGAAAGAAGGAAGGAAGGAAGGAAAATGGGTGTGAATTAAGAGGAAGGAAGGAAAAATGGGTGTGAATTAAGAGGAAGGAAAAATGGGTGTGAATTAAGAGAAGGAAGGAAGGAAGGAAGGAAAAACAAATGCAAATTAAGAGGAAGGAAGGAAGGAGATGGAAATGACAGGAAGGGAGGGAGGGAGAGAGGGAGATATGAAAAATATCCTGGGTGTGAATTAAGAGCAGGAAGAAGGGAAGGAGGGAGGGAGGAAGAATGGAAGGAAGGAATGGAGGGAGGAATGGAGAGAGGGAAGTATGAAAAATATCCTGGGTGTGAATTAAGAGCAAGAAGAAGGGAGGGACAAAGAATGGAAGGGAGGGAGGGAGGGAGAGGGGGAGGTATGAAAAATATCCTGGGTGTGAATTAAGAGCAGGAAGGGAGGGAGAGAGGGAGGAAGGGAGGGGAGGGGATCACAAACCTTCAAGCTGACCTCACCTTAATCATCTGAGAGAGATCCCCAGCATCTGCAAGCTCCAGGACAATGTTCAGTTCGTTGTCTTCGATAAATGAATCCAAATACTTGATTATGTTGGGATGATTCAATTGCTGTCAAAGCAGAAGGGAGAAAAAGGGTGCATGAATGAAAGGAGACCTGAGAAGCACCGAAGAACTCAAGGGCCTGAGATTGAACCCAAGGAGAACCCTCCAAGCGGAAGAGACCATTCAGGCGAGGGGAAGATTCAAAGGAAGCAACCTCGACAGATAGCTCTCTAGCTGCACCAACCCAACGAAGGGAATTCATTCACTGCTCTCTGGATCACCAGCTCCACTACCCTACTGGGGAAGCTCTTCAGATGTTTCTCCTAACCTTCGAGGAACGTTGGTCTGAACCAGCCTTAGCAGAAGCAAGAAACAAGACTCCCCGGCACGAAAAACCCCTCTTTATTTACCTCTTGTGAATGAATGGCATGCACCCACCGAAAAGTCCAGGCAAGAGTCCTTCTAAGGGTTAACTGCAGCAACAGACCTTATCAGTTCCTTGTGATAATTGCTAGGCTCTCCCAGCCGAAATTAAGACTTTGTGGCACGAAACACAAGGAGCAAACTCTTCAGAAATACGAACTGTTGTCTCCTACGACAGTCGCTCCCTTTTCCTTCTATTTATTCCCCAACCAAGGCAGGGCCATTCAGGGTCCACGTGTGCTTTGCCTCCCGAGTCGACTCCTCATCCTCCGTTGTTCACCTCTCCTAACTGCTCTGCACATACCTGCATCTGGAACAGGCCCCAGCTGTTCTTCCTCCCCACTTATCTCAGCCTCCAAAGGCATTTGCCTCCGGGAAATGCCGGACGGCCGTGGCTCTGTCTCTGCGTCTGATGCAGAGCATCCACCAGAGGCTTCCCCAACCTCCTCGTCATCTGAGTCGCCTGATATCCGATGTCCAACAGATATGTCCTTGCACTCCAGCAAAGCCTTCTCCTACGGAAGCACCTTCCACTAAGTCCATCCAGGGCTTCATCTCTTAGTACCCGGTTGTCAACCTGGCAACCTCCGCTAGTTGGCACCCTTCAAACTTTGATCAAAGCCGAAGAAAGAGGAAGGATGACTCCTCCTCTTGTAAAAACAATACCCCAGTTCAGGCGGCTTCAATTTGCATTCCTGTTTTTAGTAATCCTGTCGCACTGCTGACTCATTTATGACCTCCTGTTATTCTTTTTGAAATGTGTTTCTCTTTCTTCCAGAAGGGTTATTGCCGAGGCCCATTTTTCTCCCCTTGGCTGCTGTGCTCCCAAGTGTGGAATTTAGCATTTCGCCTCCATTAAATTTCCCTGCCGTTCTTCCCCTGCTTGTCTTCAACTATCAAAGGTAGGAAAAAGACGCATCCTCAGGACACAGGTGTCACCAATCACCTCAATGCAGGAAAAGCCTTTCCCCCCCAAAATTATCTGGAAAATCAACTCTGCCCCCAAGCCCACTGTACCATTCTAGGCGCAAGGTGCAAGCAAGGAAAGATATCTCTCTCTCTCTCTGTCTGTCCATCTGTCTGTCTCTCCCCCTCCATCTATCTCTATCTCCTATCTATCTATCTATCTATCTATCTATCTATCAATCATCTATCTATCCATCTGTCTATCTATCTCTCTTTCCATCTCTCTCTCTTTATATCTATCTATCTATCTATAATCTATCTATCTATCTATCTATCTATCTATCTATCTATCTATCTATCTATCTATCTCTGTCTATCTATCTCTCTTTCAATCTCTCTCTCTTTATATCTATCTCTCTTTATATCTATCTATCTATCTATCTATCTATCTATCTATCTATCTATCTATCTATCATCTATCTATCTATCCATCTGTCTATCTATCTCTCTTTCCATCTCTCTCTCTTTATATCTATCTATCAATCTATCTATCTATAATCTATCTTATCTATCTCTGTCTATCTCTCTTTCAATCTCTCTCTCTTTATATCTATCTCTCTTTATATCTATCTATCTATCTATCTATCTATCTATCTATCTATCTATCATCTATCTATCTATCCATCTATCTATCTCTCTTTCCATCTCTCTCTCTTTATATCTATCTATCAATCTATCTATCTATCTATAATCTATCTATCTCTGTCTATCTATCTCTCTTTCAATCTCTCTCTCTTTATATCTATATCTCTTTATATCTATCTATCTATCTATCTATCTATCTATCTAGCTAGCTAGCTAGCTAGCTAGCTAGCTAGCTCTATGTCTGTCTATCTCTATCTTTCTATATCTCTCTATCTCTCTCCCGTGTCTGTCTGTCTATCTCTACTTCTATCTTTCACTCACTCTCTCTATTTATATTTATATATATCTATATATCTATGTCTCTGTATCTCTATCACTCTCTCTCTCTCCTGTCTATCTCTCTATCTCTCTCTCGTCTGTCTCTCTCTCTCCCCATCTATCTCTATCTTCTATCTATCTATCATCTCTCTCTCTCTTTCCATCTCTCTCTCTTTATATCTATCTATATCTATCATCTATCTATCTATCTATCTATCTATCTATCTATCTATCTATCTATCTATCTATCTATCTATCTAATGTCTGTCTATCTCTATCTTTCTATATCTTCTCTATCTCTATCTCTCTCCTGTGTCTGTCTGTCTGTCTATCTATTTCTCTTTCTCTCACTCTCTCTATCTATATCTATATCTATATATCTATGTCTCTGTATCTCTATCACTCTCTCTCCTGTCTGTCTGTCTATCTATATCTCCTATTTATCTCTCTCTCTCTTTCTCCCTCTATCTCTCTCTCTATCTCTATTTAATTTGTGTGTGTGTATGTGTGTGAAAATCTTTATTTTCCCAAGAAAAAAAATGAACTTAGAGTTTGCTTGGAATCTCTCTTCCCTCCCTTGCAATTATCTTTCTCTTTTTGAGATTTTGCAATTATTCCCGAGACAGAATTAGAGCCACAATTGTCAATCTAATGTCCCCCCCTCCCCGAAATTTCACCCTTGAGTAAAAATCTCTCTCACAAGGCACAAAATAAGAAATTGTGCCTCATTTACACTTAGGACCGTCCTGTGGTGAAGAAGAAATGGAAATGAAATACACTTTCACAACTGCAATGACTGCGTTTCTCGTTTTGCTGCCAAAAAGGAACTTCGCAGCTTCTGTTTTCTGCCTAAAAGCCAACAAGAGAGAATTGGGGAAGAAGGACAAGGCTCAAAACAAACCGACTTTGCGCTGGCACTAAGCCATGGCTTCCCCCGAGTCAACTGAACTGACATCATCGTCCTTATGACCTACCATCTGAGTCACTCACGAGGAGAAACATACTTGGGGAATGAAGAATTCTTGCCAATGAGAATCAAGTAAGAACAACAGGTACCCTCTGAACATGGATATGGGCCCCAGGGGATTCTGGGACCTGTAGTCTGGAGGCAGGGGCGGGATTGAAAAATGTTAGCAACTGGTTCTCTGCCCAGTTGCTGGGGGTGTGGCCATGGGGGTGTGGTCTCCTCAGCCTTCTCACGGCAGGGGGGCATTTTCGCCCTCCCGAGGCTCCAGAGGCTTTTTTTGAGCCTCCGGGAGGACAAAAACTGTTTCTGGACTTCCAGAACTTCCAGTAGGCCCATTTTTCACCCTCCCCAGGCTCTGGAGGCTTTCTGTGAGCTTCCGGGAGGGCAAAAACCTCCTCCCGGGGCTCCAGAGGCCTTCTGGAAGCTAGAAATGGGCCCGCTTCCAGACTTCTTACCTTCGGTGGTGCCGAAACCATGTACTCAATGAAGTTTTGCACAGAGACATTGGCAGCCTCGAGTGTGCTCATTTTAGGTCTGGCTTGTCCTTCAGGACGGCAACCAGTGGTGGGTTGCAGGCGGTACGACCTGTGTACCGGAGCCTGCCCGGAGCGTCAGATACCGTTCTGGTACAATGCTCCAGAGGGCCTGCCCGAGCTCCTTACCGGTCTTTTAAGTCTTCAGCGCTTCCGCGCGCGTCCACAGCGTGTACAGCGCCTGCGCAACGCTCGGTTGAGCAGCTGGAGCGTTGCAGAGGCTCGCAGAAGCGGTAAGACAACGCCGGGCCCCTTCCAGAACCCACCACTATTATTTTCTGCTCTTCTGCATCCGGTTGAAAACCATCGGTGGTTCTCCTACAAACAGAGCTACGCCAGCACGTTTTCGCCGCTGTCTCAAACGCCCCCAGCCCGACCCCAAGAGCCCTCAGCTGCTCTTCACCTGTTCTACCAACATCTCCAGGAAAAATAAGGTCGTCCAATCTGTGTGCCCCCCTCCCCCTCCCCTGCCAGCTGGGAGGCTGGAGGAAGCAGGATGGGACCTTTGCATCAGCCCCATCTTAAGTGCAGAGGAGCCCACCAGACTCCAACTTAGGCAATCAAATGCCTTCTTATCTTATTTTTTTTTTAATGCCGTCTAAAAGTCGGAAGGCCTGGAATGTCTGATTTGTATGCAAAGAATGCGCTGGTGGAAAAAGCATTCAAAACAATAAAGGCAGCCACTAAATAAAAGCCGGAATGCTTATAGGCAAGTTGTCGATTACAGCTACATTACGGCTTTCCCTTTCTTCTCCCGCCTTCCAAATGGGCTACTTTCCGTATCTTCAGAGGCTTCAGCGCCTCTTCAAATGAGACAGAGGCTTCGGCCTCTGAGAGACATCATGTTCCGATGCCATTTTGCCCCTCCGGTTCCCAAAAGTGTCGTGTTCCCGAGCAGGAATTGGGGAGAAAGACAAAAGCATGACAGACGTTGGAAGGGAGCTTCGAGGTCTTCTAGTCCAACCCCCTGCTCAAGCAGGAGGCACTATAACTATCTGGGGGAAATGCTTATCCAATGTCTTCTTAAAAACCTCCAGTGATGGAGCAGCCACAAATTCTGGAGGCAGGTTGTTCCACTGGTTAATTGTTTTCAGTATTGGGAAGTTTCTCAGTTCCAGGTTGCTTCTCTCCTTTGATTAGTTTCCATCCATTGCTTCGTCTTGCTTACTGGTGCTTTGACCCCCTCTTGACTCCCTCTTTTTTGTGGCAGCCCCTCAAATACTGGAAGAATGCTATCATGCCCCCCCCCCCCCAGTCCTTCTTTTCCTAACGGTGAGGACAATTAATCAGTGGAGTAACTTGTCTTCAGAAATTGTGGGTGTTTCATCACAGGAGGTTTTTAAGACTGGACGGTCAGTTGTCTGGAAAGGTATAGGATCGCCTGCTTGACCAGGAGGCTGGACTAAACGACCTCAATGCCTTCTAGTCCAGGTCTATTCTGATTTCGATTCTTCGCTTCTCCTGCGACGTTTCCACCATAATACTAGAAGGCTGCTAGTAACTTGGCCGTCTTCAGTACGTAGCTTGTGGCTGAAAGCTTTGGTGGTGTTGTGGCCCACCAGTGGCCTGCGGAGTTGGCAGCAGATTCGGACAGTGAGGAGGTTGGGGAGGAACATGGGCTAGTCCTGGAGTCTGGGGAAGGCTCTGTGTCGGAGGCAGGGAGGGGGACAGAGCTGTCTGACAGTTATCAGCTGCCTTCAGAGTCAGACATCAATGAGGCAGAAGAACAGCTGGAGCCTGTTCCCAGTGTGCGCATGCGCAGAGTGGCCAGACGAAAGGAACAGCTAAAGAACAGGGGTCGATTTGAGAGTAAGGCTACAGGTGGACGGTGAATGGCCCCTACCATAGAGAATAAAAGAGGAGCGAAAGGGGAGGGGAGCTTGCAGGAGACAATTAGTTCCTTCCTGCATTCTTGCCAAGTATGGCGGCGTCTGAAAGATATCGGCCTGGCCACTCTCCAAGCCTCATCAAGGTTGGCAATTGTGAACTATCTTGAAAGGACTGTGGGAGAGGAAAGACTTTCCTGGAGAGGAATTCACTGTACATTAAATAAAAGGGGTTTATCGGGGCGAGGACTCAGCTCCGTGCCGCTGGGAAAGCCTCGGTCAGAACAGGTGGAAGTTACGCATCTCTGTCCTTCATCCCTAGTTCACAGGAGCATCGCAAGAGGTTGGTTTATACCTGCAGAATCTGCATAGAGGTGTACTTTTTTTTCCTTTTGCCAAGGGGGCCCTTCAATTATGAGTGATGAGATGGAGTTATTGATTTGACAAGCTATTAGCTGCACGGGAGCTGCAGAGAGCGAGCGAGCGAGAGCGGTCCAGTTGCTGATGCAAACAGAACTAGCCATCCACTTAAAAAAAAAAACTCCGAGTAAAACCCCCAAATAGCCTTGCCCTCCCAGACCCGATGGGAAAACTCTTGGCACCTGCATCAAATTATCAGAAAGTGCTGACCTAACACACATCGTTAAAAAAAAAAATGGCTTCCCGGGCTTGGCGCCAGGAGCTTTCGCTTGGATGTGGCTCGCCGCTCGGACGAGGGATTTACGGACATCTTGGCCAGAGATCTGTCAGGTTCGATCGGGATGCTCTTTCGAAAACTGGGATGGATTTGAAAGAAATGCCCAATGGGCAGAGAAGGGACTAATGGATCCCGGGAAACATTTGTAACACAATATGACTTCCCCGTTGCGGGTCGAGCGACAGCTCTGCAAGGATTTGACCGGCTGAGATGACACACTTTCTAATGCTTCCTAACAAATTGGGCAAGACGCAGGAAGAGGCCAGTTGAAAAAAGGACCCTATAAAAATTGAGAAAGATCTTCTGAGGCAAGTCCAGAGGTCTTCTCCTGCAATGGTCTCCAATCTTGGCAACTTTAAGACCTGTGGACTTCAATTCCCAGAGTTCCTCAGAGGAACTCTGGGAATTGAAGTCCACAGGTCTTAAAGTTGCCAAGGTTGGAGACCACTGTTCTACTGGATCTTCAAATGCATTAAATGGTTGTCTCACTTGGATAGAAGATGAGCTCGTGTCTTGCTTTCTTTGAGGCCCAAATGGTTTTCTCCTAGTTCCCATTTCGGCTACCTGAAGAACAAGCCATCTAATGAATTCCCTACCATAAATTACAGATTAACAGAGTTGGAAGGGACCCTGTAGGTCATCTAGTCCAACCTCCCAACCAAGCAGGAGATCCTACCCTACCCTATTTCTGACAAAGGCAGTCCTTCTTGGAAGCTTCCAGTGATGAAGCTCCCACAATTTCCGAAGGCAACTTCTGTTCCATGGGTTGATTTTTCCCACTGTCAGGAAATTTCTCCTTATTTCCAGGTTGAATCTTTCCTTGTTCAGCTTCAATTCATTGTTCCTCGTCTGGCATTTGAGTGCTTTGGAGAATAGCTTGACCCCCTCCTCTCTGTGGCAGCCCCTCAAATATTAGAAGACTGCTATCATTTCACCCCTAGTCCTTCTCTTCACTGGACTAGCCACACCCAGTTCCTGCAACTGTTCTTCATATGTTTTAGCCTCCAGTCCCCTCATCTTCTTAAATAAATTAGATTAACAGTTTCCCCCAGCTCAGATACAGACACAGATGAAGAGTTGGAAGGGACCTTGTAGGTCATCTAGTCTAGCCCCCTGCCCAAGCAGGAGACCCTACACCATTTCTGACAAATAGCAGTCCAGTCTCTTCTTGAAATGGCCCAATCAAGGGACTGCGAAAAAAAACATACGGTACACACAGCCTAATCGAGGAAACCTCGGAAGAATACTCCAAACGCACACTAACGGGGCAAGCCATTTGAATATAAATAGCGTAACAAACCCAACCCCACTGCCTTCTAGCACTGATGATGTTACCTAGTTGGGTCACGAAACGTTTGGAAGTAAATCGCCAAGCGCAGAGAGCACCAAAGGACCCCACAGTTGAACCCTGAGCTATGAAAGATTCCCAGGGTCTATTGGTATCGATTTCACAAACCAGATGCAAACAGATGTTCAGCTCTTCCTTTGTTCCCAGAGATCTAGGTCAAAGTCTTGACTCTGGCCAAGCGAGGACATTGCTCAGATATGGGGAGGCCTTAATTAAATCCAAAAGTGGAAGGGGAAAAAGGCCCATTAGAAAGTGTACAAGGCATTCGAGAGGAATGTGCTAATTAGCCCCGTATCATCTCTGTACGTTTTTCTCTTCACAGCCGGGCTAATGCAATATTCACAACTTAACATCTGGTTTCCTGGTGAGATTGACACGGGGAAGATCTGTAGCTGCCTTCGGGCGTCTTACACGGGTGGGAAGATTCCCTTGTCACCCCGAGCGCTCCCGGTTTCGCCCACCCCTTGATCCTAACTGGTGTGGACATCTTGGCTGGGCTCCATCTCATACCATCTGGGGAAGCCTCTCCCCCGCAGCTTTCTTCCGAGGAAAATTAGCACCGTCATGCTGCAGCTCCCCATCCCCATCTTTGATCTGGCAACCTGCACTTTCCCGTCAACTTCCACTTAGCGCCTCTCGGAAACCGGCTCAGATGCAGCCTCCTCCTTGGGCAAAATGGTGCCGGTGGAAGGTTGCATTCTGTCCTGAAACTAAGCAGGAAGCCCACTCCTTGTCCCGATAAAACCCCTTTTATTTAGATTAAAGGGAATTCCTCTCCAGCAAAGTCCCGGCCAGCAGTCTTTCATGAGATTTCACAACTACAGATCTTTATCAGGCTTGGAGAGCTGCCAGGCCGATATCTTCTAAACTCCACGCTCTAGCAGCAATTACTTGGCAAGAAGTCAGGAACAGATCTTCACCGTAATGAATTGAACTAATTGTCTCCTGCAAAATCCACTCCCCTTTCGCTCCTCTTTATTCCCTCTGGGAGGGGCCATTCACCATCCACCTGTGGCCTTACTCCCAAGTCGACCCTTGTTCTTTAGCTGTTATCTTCATCTGGCAGCTCTGTGCATGCGCAGATTGGAACAGGCTTCAGCTGTTCTTCTGCCCCACTGATCTCCGACTCCGAAGGCAGTTGATAACTATCAAATGGCCCTGGTCCCCTCTCTGTCTCTGATGCAGAGCCCTCATCAGAGCCTTCCCTAGACTCAGCTGTCTAGGTAACAGTACAAAATAAATGCATCTCCGTTTCAATAAGCATTCAGGTTTGGAAGGATTCTTACCTTCAAAAGATCTATCTCTTTAATGCAATCTTGTCTGGCCTTTGCATCCATCATCTCGAATATCTTCAGAAAGAGGAAGGGAAGGGGGAAAAGTTGCACGTTTAAAGACACACACAAAATGAGAGTCTCACAATTCTCAAAAAGCTGTAACCCAGGAGTGAAATTCAGCAGGTTCTGACAGGTTCTGGAGAACCGGTAGCAGAAATGTTGAGTAGTACAGAGAACCGGCAATTACCACCTCTGGCTGGCCAGGGAGAGAATGGGGATTTTGCAGTATCCTTCCCCTGGAGTGGGGAGGGAATGGGGATTTTGCACTATCCTTCCCCTGGAGTGGGGATTTTGCAGTATCCTTCCCCTGGAGTGAGGAGGGAATACAGATTTTGCAGTATCCTTCCCCTGGAGTGGGGAGGAAATGCAGATTTTGCACTATCCTTCCCCTGGAGTGGGGATTTTGCAGTATCCTTCCCCTGGAGTGAGGAGGGAATACAGATTTTGTAGTATCCTTCCCCTGGAGTGGGGAGGAAATGCAGATTTTGCACCATCCTTCCCCTGGAGTGGGGATTTTGCACTATCCTTCCCCTGGAGTGAGGAGGGAATACAGATTTTGCACTATCCTTCCCCTGGAGTGAGGAGCGAATACAGATTTTGCAGTATCCTTCCCCTGGAGTGAGGAGGGAATGGGGATTTTGCACTATCCTAACCCTGCCACGCCCACAGAACAGTTAGTAAAAAAAAAATGAATTTCACCGCTGCAATAACCTTCTTCTTTTTCAAACTTGCCTGCACTGCATTCCTCATGTTTCTTCAGGCTTAAATAACACCCGCGTATAAAGCAAAAAACAACAACTAGCAACCAATAGAAAGAATAGCATTCAATTTGTTAATTTCTCAAGTTTTCAACCTGAAAAAGCGAAAACACAAAAATCCAAAGCAACTGCCGTCCATAAACTGAGTGCAAATTTCAAGAGAAGATGCTGAATGTACCAAGAAAAAAACATTTACAAATAAAGACCTAGCAGTTTTTTTTTTTTTAAAAATCACATTACGATGGGTTCCCCCCCCCCCCCCGTTGACTAAATAAATTTGTTTTCTTCGGCATGTAACACCTACTAATTAGAAAACAAAAAGACTCTTCACGCCGAAATCCATTTTTGGAGCTCAGCCGATTATATTTTATGGAAGGGGAAGTACCAGACTCAAGGTAGGCCTCAGCTGGATTGGCGGTGATTTGTTCGACGGCGGTTTGGAGTGACAACGGTTGTTACGGATGTAACCCTAGTCTTGGCTTGACAATGTATATAAGCCATGATTGTAACAAATGTATCTGTTACTTTAAATGCTAGAGAGATGTAATTGGATGCTATTGCTTTAAGCAGCCATTTAAGGAAGTAGGAACTAGTACGGATGCTCCTTGATGCTCCTGATATTTCCTACGTTTTACTGATTCTACTGTTGTTCCTGATAGTTACTGACTGTTACTGTATGAGCTTAGTATTTTGGAGAGAAGACCGTGTATTCGATGGTGGCTAGTCTGTATAGTAGTTACCTGTCTACATGGTGAATTGTGAGTTGAGCAACTGCAACTTCGACGTATTGTAAATAGACTGTGTACATAACTCAAGACTGCTTATAGTGCATACCCGAGAGTTGACTGGTGGAATTATACATCACTGAAAACAGGGATAGATAAATATAAATGGTTGGTAAATCCCTTTCATATTGGGATCTGGGATTATATAAAGGTATATTGTTATTAAACAGACAATCAAGAATGTAAGGGAATTAGGTTTATTGGAAAAAAAATTAATTGTAATTCAATATACGTTGTACAATGAAAGTGAGGTATTTAGTTATATTAGATGAAAAATCTGTGATTGTAAATGTAATTGAGAATATGGATGCAAAAACACTGGTAACCAAATGACATGCTGTATATAATGGATGAGATCATTTTTTAATATATATTTTTTATGTTTAAAAATTAAAAAAACAGCTATGAAAAAAAAGACTGCTTATAGTCTGTTCTGGAGACTTTCTATTCTATTTTTGTTACGCAAGTAAAGCTATTATTTGTTTTACCTTCGGTGGCTGTGAGTGGCATCTTATTTGTTACTACCTTCTGCTGCAGAACTCTAGTCTCCTAACGGGGATAGACTTAGCAACGGTGTTGGAAAAAGTGACCCATGACTGGTCCTCGTGCTTATGACCATCACGGCCTCCTGTTGTCACAAAGTCGTCAACCGGCAAGGACATGGGCTGACCAGGCTGACGATGAATTGGGTACAGTTTTGGGTATCAAAGGTCCTCTTTTTTTTCTTCCAAAAGGTAACTTGGACTTTGTTTCTTTTTGAAGAGGTTTCACTTCTCCTTCGAGAAGCTTCTTCAGTTCTGATGGAATGGCTTGATATTCAATCAGAACGGAAGAAGTTTCTTGGAGGAGAAGTGAAACCCCTTCAAGCTAAAACAAGAGTCCGGCTGCCTTTTGAAGAAAAACCGAAACACCTTTAGAACAACCGTGACCTGGACGAGTTAAGAATCTCCTTAGAGGTGGAGTCTTACCTGCACTTTTTTTAACGCCACCGGTTTCCTGTCCAGGAGGCAAGTCGCTCTGTAGACCTCGCTGAATTGTCCTCGCCCAATTTTCTTCTCAATCTGAAAATCTGCTAAAGTGCAGCGATAGAAGTGTCTCTGCTTGAGAGAGGGGGAAAACAGCAATTAAATCCCTGCATATTTTACGTGGGACACATCAAGGACAAGGCATTTGCGCGTGGCCCATTTGGCGCTGCCTTATTCTCTGTTCAGGTTTCCTTTTTTTCCTAATACCCCCTGAAAAATATTACATCTCGCTCTGCCAAGACACCAAAGGCGTCCCTGCTCCAAACTTCAAACGAATTCAGGATGAAGCCTTAAATAACTACAAAGGTTATGGCGGGGGTCGGCAACCTTGAGCCACAAAGGTCCTAACCGGAAGCCCCCCGTTCAATTCTGAAGCCGTCTGGAAGTCCGGTTCCCCCCACCATAGAGTCTCCTCCTAGCACGGCGTCCTTTTTCCTCTACCTGTCCTAACCGAAAGCCCTATCAATTGTGGCGCTGACCAGCGACAGGGAGCCACAGCAGAGAGATGAAAGAGCCACATGCAGTTCCAGAGCCTTGGGTTATGGGTTCATTTTATTGTGACCTTTGTTAATGTTTCTTTCCTAGGACAGAAGAATCAAAGGAACATTTCTCTGACACAAGATATGATGTTTGTAACGCAGAAGGAAATATTCTGGGCTGTGGCCTTTTCTATTGTTCTGACCTAGGCTTACCAGAATCACAAAACAAACTCCTTGTCCTGCAAAAAAACCCCAACACTTTTTATTTGGTTTATGTGAGTGCCTGGCATTCACATCCAGAAAAAGTCCCGGCAATAAGCCTTTCAAGGTATAATTGCAACAACAGACCTTATCAGTCCTTGGATAGTTGCCAGGCCGAGAACTTCCAGTTGCAACGCTGTACAATGAAAAATATCTGGCAAAGAGTTGTTGTGAGGCACAAACTGAGATATGCAAATCTTCTTAATAATAAGTGAACTAATTGTCTCCTGCAAACTCCCCTCCCTGTTTGCTCCCATATGGAAGGAGCCATTCAACATCCACCTGTGCCTTTACTCCCAAGTCAGCCCTTGTTCCTTAACTGTTCCCTTCTCCTGGCAGCTCTGCGCATGCGCACACTGGGAACAGGCTCCAGCTGTTCTTCTGCCCCACTGATGTCTGACTTCGAAGGCAGCTGATAACTGTCGGACGGCCCTAGGCCCCCTCTCTGTCTCTGACACAGAGCCCTCATCAGAGCCTTCCCCAGACTCTAGGACTGGCCCAGGTTCCTCCCCAACTTCCTCATTGTCTGAGTCTGCCGCCAGCCCCGCTGGCCACTGGTGGGCCACAACATCTATCTCCAATTGTGTTGTTTTGGAATTTATGGAAGTAATCTTCTGCAGAAAGCCCTGTTCTCAACGGATTTATAGGGAATTGAGAAGAACATTTGACGTTCCACCACCAGAAAACCATTAAAGCTAATATGGAAAAGCCCTGAGCAGTATTTCTCAACAGGGAAAGATGCAGAACACTCTTTCTCAACCTCAACAACTGGAAGATGTTGGCCTTCAATGTCTAGAGTGGGTTGGTTGCTTGGAGAAATTCTGAAAGTTGTAGTCCACATATCTTCAAGTTAATGAGCTTCAGCATATAGCATTGAAAAGAGTTAAGGGAAATCGGTGATCCTACAGAAATCTATCGGTTTAAAAGGGGTATTTAAAAAATTGCTAGGAGGATTCAAAATCCCTTTTTAAAAAAATTGATAGGAATTATGGAATAATTGGAAATTCCAGCTAATGCCAGGAATTTCTCCTTTGACACCGGTGGTGGAAATGGAGAAATTTCCCAAGATTGGAATGAAAGAATGGATTAGTAAACTAAAAGAAAGGGAATAAACCTACTCAAGAATATATGTTGTTTTGGAGGGGATAAGGGTACAATTGGAATATATTGTATATATTTTTTAGTTGTTATAGACAAAGAAATATAAGGGGGGGGGGGAAACAAGGTCTCTGGGGGTGGGAGTGAACTATATTAGTTTTTTTCCCTTTTCCTTTTTTTCTTTCTATTTTTTTGTATTTAGATGAATATGTCTATGTTTGTATTATTTGCATTTTAAAAAAATAATAATCACAGGAAGGTTTCAAAATAATAATAATAATTTAAAAAACCCATCAATATTCCGATATAAGTCAAACTTTGACCAGATCAACATGTTATCCAAAGAACTTCTCCATCCAAAAAAACAAACCATGGTGGCGGAAGCGTGTTATTTCCTGCACGGCGGTTCTAAAATATGCCTTGAAATACAGCTTAAGGAAAAAGTTGGCTTATTGAGCCCCGTTAAGATTGGGTGATGATTGAGAGCTTCGGAGGACAAATATCCCTAATTAAACCCAGGCAGCCACAGAAAGGAACTTCCGTTGCGGCCTGAAACAAAGGGAACAAATCAGGTCAAAACATGCACAAAACGCCCCCGAGCGATTAGGATAATCCATGTTCTGGCTGCTTTCGAATACGTATGGCTAATGTGGGTTTATATAGTGAATTTCTTAAGAGGGAGAACATTAAAACATAGTAGGCAATCAAGGTACGTTTGACAAGCTTAAACTACCTCTCCACGCCCTTCTATTGTTATAGAAAACACTAGTGGGTGGTGAGGAAAAGGGGTGTATGTCCCCTTGGCAACTTTACAACTTGTGGACTTTGACTCCCAGAATCCCCCAGGCATCATGAAGATTTCTGAAGGCACCAAAACAGTCAACAGATGGGGACGAATCTTTTTTTTTTAAAAAAAAATAGAAACAGAAGGATTTACTGCCGTAAATGACCACATTCCGTCATCTCACTTGAAATTACAGCATTTTCCGGGGTGAAATATACTGGAGTGTAAATTTAAATGTTTTTGTTTTTTAAACTTAAGATGTTTACATTGGAAAGTTTATCTGGGAGACAAGGAATCCTTCAGAAGTCAGTTTTTATTGCCTCGCTGGTATAAATCTAACACAAGCCAACGTTTGACCAAAATCAATTTGGTAGATTTAATTGCAAGCCCTAAAAAAAACCTAAAACTCCCCCCCCCCCCCCCGCCCCGCAGCCGAACAATAAAAGCAGGTGAAAGTTTCTCATTTGAGTTACTGGCAGCCAATAAAATTTCGACCATCCTACACCATTGCAAGGCTGGTAAGAAATGACACAGGCAGCAATTATATACCAGCCCCATATATAGTTACGTCCTTGTTTTCTCTAATTAGAAAGTCCCGTTTGTCACAATGAATAGGCTGGCTGAAACACTATATATATATAAACAGGAAATGAGGAAGGTGCAGTTATTAATCCTCCTTGAAATCTGGGGACACGTCGTCCAAAAAAACTACAAACACAAAACAAACTTGGTGACACCCAGCGAGTTTTTCCAAGCTTAACTGCAACCAGCCTGACTGTGAAAGTTGTGTTTAGTCTCCCATCTCCATCCACCATCAAATGCATCATCTCGTTTCCCCAATTAACACTTTTTTCTCCTGCTTAAAGACTCACTCGCAACTTAGCAAAAATTCCTTAAAGAAACACGTTCCAATATTTCGATTATTTTCGCTGCCTTCCTTTCAAAACTCCAAGAGGTGCAGATTTAATCCAGGAGGAGAGCAGTCAAAATTTCATTTTATATAGATAGATGATAGATAGATAGATAGATAGATAGATAGATAGATAGATAGATAGATAGATAGATAGATAGATAGAGATAGATAGACAGACACACAGTTAGATATAAATAGATATATAGATAGACAGACAGACAGACAGATATAGTAGAGATAGATAGATATAGAGATAGATAGATAGACAGAGACAGATAGATATAGAGATAGGTAGGTAGGTAGGTAGGTAGGTGGGTAGATAGATAGATAGATAGATAGATAGATAGATAGATAGATAGATAGATATAGATATAAATATAGATAGATAGATAGATAGATATAGTAGAGATAGATATAGAGATAGATAGATATAAATAGATAGATAGATAGATAGATAGATAGATAGATAGATAGATAGATAGATAGATAGATAGATAGATACAGAGACAGACAGACAGACAGATAGGGATATAGAGATATAGATAGATAGATAGATAGATAGATAGATAGATAGATAGATAGATAGATAGATAGATAGATAGATGATAGATAGATAGATAGATAGATAGATAGATATGGTAGGTAGGTAGGTAGGTAGGTAGGTAGGTAGGTAGGTAGGTAGGTAGGTAGGTAGGTAGGTAGATAGATAGATAGATAGATAGATAGATAGATAGATAGATAGATAGATAGATAGATGTGTTCTTACACAACAGACACACAAACATGGCATGGAAGAGGGCATGCTGTTATTTGTAATAACATGGTTAAGGGTAATTATCGGTTGATAAGTCTGGCTTCTCGTAGGCTTGACTCTTATAGTCTTATAGTCCGAAAAATACAGTATATATTCTCAACGTGTGTGTGTGGGGGGGAAGGGTTGAGAATATATACCATATTTTTCGGACTATAAGACGCACCGGTGTATAAGACACACCAACGTTTCCACGCTCTTTTGGAGGGGGGGGGAAGGTATGTCTTATAATCTGAAAAATACGGTATATAATACATATATATGTGTAGGGGGGGGGGCAGTGTTAACAATAAGAGTCAAGCCAACGAGAAGCCATAATTACCAACCAATAATTACCCTTAACCATGTTATTACAATTAACAGTAGGCCCTCTTCAATGCCTGTTGTGTAAGAACACATCCTAATCTCATTCGTGGAATAATTACACAAGTGCCATTCTGCCAAATGAGGCTGTAATTAACCCTAATTGCTCACAACGTAACTCGGCTAATTCAAGGAGATCAATTACTATTAAACAACTTAATAAGACAAATTGCTGCCTTAGAGAAGGGGGCTGGGCACAAACCCACCACCCCCGCATTTACAGGCAACTGATCGTTGGTGCAAATTCCATAGCTGGGCCCAAGTAGATCAGCCAAAAACTCTCCATGTGTACATGGTTTTTGCACAACTTCTCAGCAACGATCAGTTCACAACTAACACTGGTGTTTTCGGGGTCAATGAAGCTGAATAATTCAGCTATAGACAACAAATGGATGGCATGCAGGGATGGCATTCACTTAAAAGAGTAAAGGTTCCCCTCGCACATACGTGCTAGTCGTTCCTGACTCTAGGGGGTGATGCTGATCTCTGTTTCAAAGCCGAAGAGCCAGCGCTGTCCGAAGATGTCTCCATGGTCATGTGGCTGGCATGACTCAATGCCAAAGACGCACAGAACACTCTTCCCACCAAAGGTGGTTCCTATTTTTCTACTTGCATTTTTTACATGCTTTCGAACGGCTAGGTTGGCAGAAGCTGGGACGAGTCATGGGAGCTCCCTCCATTATGCGGCGCTAGGGATTCGAACTGTCAAACTGCTGACCTTTCTGATCAACAAGCTCAGCATCTCAGCCACTGAGCCACAGTGTCCCTTTCTTTCTCTACCAATTTGCAAAAACGAACGTGCGCCTTCCGCACATGCGCTTTGATTACACGCATAGCTTGCACACATGCGTGTGGCTTGAAAATGTGCCTAAATAGGACAGCATACAGCTGGGGCTGGTGGGTGGGCCCACCTGCAATTTCAACTACCGGTTCAGGCCGGTCTGAATCAGCTGAATACCACTTCTGATGGTATGTCACCCATCAATCAATAGACAAAGAACAGTGTTGTTGTTGTGTTTCAACCCAGAAAGGCACAATTGCAGGTGTTATGACATCCAGGGACCAAAGAGCTGTGAATGAAACACATAGGAGAAGAACCGACCTTAGAGAAATGAAGAAAACATGGTGGCCACTCAACAGAACTTGGCCAAGAATGGGAAAGAAAGCAGGTGGGAAAAGAGACGTCCAGCTCTTTCTAAGGCAACATCACAGCAGGGCTGGGACTCATCCATATAAGTTGTTAAGATAGAATTGATGTGATACATGATGGAGGAACTCCTGATCAAATACAATCTAGGACAGGGGTCTCCAACCTTAGCCATTTTTAAGACTTGCGGATTTCAACTCCACAAGTCTCGAAGTTGCCAAGGTTGGAGACCCCTGATTTAGGGTACGCAAAGGTTCTTTTTCCAAAAGGCAACTGGACATCCCTGGTTTTTTTTCCCCTTGAAGATGTCTCACTTCTCATCCAAGGAGCTTCTTCAGTTCAAGGAGTTCATCCAAGAGGTTCTTCATCCAAGAACTGAAGAAGCTTCTTAAGATGAGAAGCGAAATCTCTCCAAGGAAAAAAACCAAGGAAGTCCACTTGCCTTTTGGAAAAGCACCTTTGGGACAACGATGGTCTGGATGATCGAGAATCTCCATAGACAATTTAGGAAACTGACCGTTCTTCCCTAGGGAGGGAGGGGAGAGAGAAACAGAGAGAGAAACACACACAGAGAGAGACACAGAAAGACACACAGACACACCGACTGACAGAGAGACAGAGAGAGAGAGAGACAGAGAGAGAGAGAGAGAGGCAGAGAGAGAGACACACACACAGAGAGACACAGAAAGACACACACACACACAGACTGAGAGAGAGACAGAGAGAGAGAGAGACAAACACAGAGAAGCAGAGAGAGAGACAGAGACAGAGAGAGACACACACAGAGAAACAGAGACAAAACACACACACAGAGAGACAGACTAAGAGACATAGAGAAAGGCAGACAGAGAGAAAGAGACAGAGAGAGAGACTAACACAGAGAGGCAGACAGAAAGAAACAGACTGATAGAGAGACTGACAGACAGACACACACACACGCAGAGACAGAGAGTGAGAGACAGAGTGACAGAGACACTCACAGAGAGAGAGAGAGAGAGACAGAGAGAGAGACAGAGACAGAGAGAGACAGAGAGAGAGACTGACAGAGAGACAGAGAGAGAGAGAGGAGAAATACACACACACACACACACACACACACGCTTAAATCCTAATTCTGGATACATTTTTTGTTTCAGCTGCTGACGTGAATGACCTTCATACCCAAAAGAGAATTCAAAATGGCTGCTTACTTGTGTGTCATGCTGATATTCTGGGCTCGCCACTTTGCAGAGCAAATTCTGGTCTCCCAGGTGTGGGTGGTTGTGCTGTCCTTCCATCGTAACATGCCAAGCCGTGTCCTTCAGCTGTACTGAAACAAGAACATCAGAATGTCAAAGAAAAGAGACTCACAAGACCGGGTACCAATGAGCCGAAGGAGGGCATCAAAGCTGCCCCTTCCTTCCAGATCTTTCCTTGGCAAAGCGCTGGTGCTTGAGTTCTTGATGTTCTCAGAACTTTCCTGCAGATGGTTCATGACCAATCAATGCAGGGATGATGCTACCTAGCTGGTAACAAACCGGCTGCTGGACAACATCTAAAGCAGGGTGTCAAAGTCAAGCCCCGGGGACCGGATCCAGCCCAGGGATGCTTACGTGGAACTCCCCTGGAAACAGCGAATGACAGGCTCGCAGTGCCTCTGCTGGTGAAAATGAAGTTTGTGAGGGCCACATGCTTCGTTTTCAGCTGCGACATTCTCCTGCAGCACTCTGCCGGTGAAAATGGAGCTCATGATGGCAGCACATGGTCCTCCTGGACTCCGTTTTTGCTGGCAGAGGGCTGCAGGATGCCTCGCAGCCGAAAATGGAGCTTGGGAGGGCAATAACTGCCCTCACGAGCTCCATTTTCGCTGACAGAGCACTGCAGGATAACACCGCAGCTAGGAGCCCGAGAGAGCTGCACGTGGCCCTCATGAGCTCCATTTTCGCTGGCAGAGTGCTAGCAAAACAAACGCAAAAGTTTGATCACCCGTGATGTGGAGTTGTCTCCACCCCCAGGTCAAATACAATCCTGACGTGGCCCTCAATGAAATCGAGTGTCAGGGTTCCAAAGAGCATCCAAAAGTAAATCAAGAGTCCAAGGCAAAGTATGGCTCAAAGTTCCAATTGATGAAGAGAGCCATGTTGGCACATCTGGGAAAACCCAAATCTGAAAGCTTCCTGGTTTTCCCCACCCAGTTGAAAGTTCAAGATCTTGCCCCCCACACCCACAAGTCCACCCTGTGGTCCAATCTCCCAGTGCCATTCTGACAGCTTCCACCCATCCAGGTCCGGTCAGGTGCAGAGGTGCAAAGAGAAAGGATGACCTTGGCTTCCTATGTTGTGATGGCTACATAGCATCTAACTCCGTACAATCCTCCCTCCCATTTCCCCACAATAGAAAATGCCTAGTAGAATAATAGAAAGTGTGGCAGGCCAAAGATCCCAAAAGAAAAGATGGCTGCAGGCCTTACATTGAGTTTGACACCCCTGATGGAAAGGGCAACTACCAAGAAATATCTGCAGAAAATAAGTAATGTTCGCCAGAATGTCTGAAAAGAACCAAGTGTTGTTTTCCCAACAATTCAACCTTAGCTCCTTCTCTTTTCTCCCAAAAGCTTTGATGAGCAGCTAAACATCCAAAAATGCTCCTTAGAAGGTCAGGAACGGGGACATCGGTTCCTTGCTTTCTCTTGGTGCTGTTCCCTTTTGGGGCTGGGAGAAACCATCCATCAAAAACTTCACAGAAGTTAAGGGTGGTTGGGATAGCACAGGGATCGGCAATCTGCAGCTCCGGAGCCGCATGTAGCTCTTTTATCCTTCTGCTGTGGCTCCCTGTCACCCGTGGGCTTCACAATTTGATAGGATTTTAGGTTAGGACAGGTAGAGGAAAAAGGGCGCCGCGCTAGGAGGAGACTCTATGATGGGGGAACCGGACTTCCGGTCAGCAGAGGAAAAAGGACGCCGTGCTAGGAGACTCTATGATGGGGGAACCGGACTTCCGGTCAGCAGAGGAAAAAGGACGCTGTGCTAGGAGGAGACTCTATGGTGGGGGAATCGGACTTCTGGTCAGCAGAGGAAAAAGGACGCCGTGCTAGGAGGAGACTCTATGATGGGGGAACTGGACTTCCGGTCAGCAGAGGAAAAAGAACGCTGTGCTAGGAGGAGACTCTATGGTGGGGGAATCGGACTTCTGGTCAGCAGAGGAAAAAGGACGCCATGCTAGGAGGAGACTCTATGGTGGGGGAACTAGACTTATGGTCAGCTCCAGAATTGAACACGGGGCTTCTGGTTAGGACCTTTGTGACTCTTTGAGTATTAAGGTTGCCGACCCCTGGGATAGCACAAGATAAGGAGAATCAGGCAAGTAGCAAAACAAAAAATAAATTGTTTCCCACCTACTGGATGACAACTAAGGACTAGGAAAGCATTTATCTGGGTAGGAGCTGGCAAACAGTATTACAGCTACCCCACCTCTCGTGTCAGCCAAGAAAGAAAAAACCACACCAATATGCCTCCTACGGAAGCCGAATGTCTTTGATGGAGAAGCCACCTTCTCATCAGGGGGAAGGAGAGAAAGACAGAAGGGAGGAAGGGGAAATGGTCAAATTTAACCAAGTTCCAGAGAAATGCAGCCGAAACAAGAATTGAGATCTGCTTCTGACATTTCCTCCACCGCTGTCAACTATATGAGCAATGATGGCATTGGTCAGAGTGCGGTACTGCAGGCTACTCCCGCCTCCTGACTGCTGCCTGCAATTTGGCAGTTTGAATCTCACCAGGCTCAGGGTTGACTCAGCCTTCCGTCCTTCCGAGGTGGGTAAAATGAGGACCCAGATTGTTGGGGGCAAGAGGCTGACTCTGTAAACCGCTTAGAGAGGACTGTGAAGCATTGTGAAATGGTATATAAGTCTTAAGTGCTATTGCTATCTTCCTTCCCTTCCGTTTACTTTCCTTCCTGTTAGAATCCAATATTGCAAACTAATTCTGCCAATTGCCAGGAGTTCGATCCTGATCAGCTCAAGGTTGACTCAGCCTGTTCCTTCCTTCCTTCCTTCCTTCCTTCCTTCCTTCCTGTTAGAATCCAGTATTACAGGCTAATTCTGCCAATTGCCAGTAGTTCGATCCTGACCGGGTAAAGATTGATTCTTCCTTCCTTCCTTCCTTCCTTCCTTCCTTCCTTCCTTCCTTCCTTCCTTCCTTCCCTCCCTCCCTCCCTCCCTCCCTCCCTCCATGTGCAATAGCTAGAAAGGAGTCTTGCAGGCTCTGCTAACTGCCAAGAGTTCAATTCTGACTGGCTTAAGATTGACTCAGCCTTCCATCCTTCCGAAGTTGGTCAAATGAGGACCCAGATTGTTGGGGGCAAAAAGCTGGCTCTGTAAACCACTTAGAGAGGGCTGGAAAACACTGTGAAGCGGTATATAAGTCTAAGTGCTAATGCTATTGCTATATGGAAATCAATTTTTCCTGAAGACAGAATATTTTGGGGTGAGACAATTATGGGTCCGCGCATGTATTAAGCCTTTCAGTGCATCTTCCAGGATCTGGAGGACAGCTTCAAGAGGTCATTTTTTTTAAAGTGAACTTCTTAAACAGAAGCATAAAAACCGTAAGCCTTTTCTCTTCCTGCTCCATCACGTTTTCTCATTTTTGCCCCTAACTAAACCATCATCTGTCAAGATGCTTTGCAAGACTCACAAAAATTTTAAAACCAGGCCCCCCCCCCCCCCCGATTTGAGCCCGTCTTCTCTGGATGGGGATCACAAAACACTCCACCTATCCCCGGGCCTCTTATTTCTGAGTGACTTTCAGAGTCTGTGATCTCGCGGCATTTACGCCACCAGATCTTGTAAAGGAAATTTCACCTGTGATTAGTGTTCTCGTGGCAATTTCACAGGCTCAATCTTTAAATCTCATCACGCAATGAAAGCAATAGTAATATATACCCTTCCTCTTGGTAGAGCCCAATTACTAGCTATGTTCTTTTTTTAAAATTAGTTTACTAGCTGAT
The DNA here is from genome assembly GCF_009769535.1 of Thamnophis elegans. NCBI lineage: Eukaryota > Metazoa > Chordata > Lepidosauria > Squamata > Natricidae > Thamnophis > Thamnophis elegans. Next base: position 28,948,747 of record NC_045556.1, read on the forward strand.
AACCAGGGTATGTATAGATGTTGAAGTGTTTGTCTGACAGGAAGCCATTGGGAAGAGTTTTTTCCCCCCTACTCCCATGCCCATCATCCCTGCCCCTTCCTCTTTTCTGCCTTGCCTACGATCCTGGCACTTTGCCCTAAATCCATCAAGTGCTTCGCCATTGGTCACTTAGCTCTCCTTAATGGGCCAGGGATTCCAGAGTTATGCTGGAACACACACACACACACACCAGGGGTGTCTTACCCCTCCCACTCCCCCCTGTATTTGTCTCCAGAGGGCAAGTCACCTATTTAGCAAGTTTGGTTGAAATTGTTCAAGGCATTCCAAAGTTATGCTGGAACATACAGTACATACATATATAATGGAGTATAAGATGCACCTTTTTCCCTCAAAAAAGAGGGTGAAAATCCGGGCGCGTCTTACACACTGAATACAGCATTTTTGGCCTCCTGGAACCCCACCCCCTTCAAAATGGCCATGCATAGCCTTTAGGAGGCTTCTAGAGTGCTCCTGGGGGCTGGGGAGGGCAAAGCTGAGCGAAAAATGGTCTGTTTTTTGCTTGCTTTTGCCCCCCCAGCCTCCAGGAGCACTCTAGAAGCCTCCTAAAGGCTATGCATGTCCTTTTTTGGACAAAAAACGGGCCATTTTTGCTCGTTTTTGGCCCAGCCCAGCCCCCAGGAGAAATCTATAAACGTCCCTATAAGGCTATGCGTGCCCTTTTTTGCCAAAAAATCGGGCCCTTTTTTGCCAAAAATGGGCCGTTTTTGGGAGGTCTGCAGAGTGCAAAAACTTTTTTTTAAATTTGCCTCTTCAAAATCTTGGTGCGTCTTATACTCTGAAAAACACAGTACATACATAAATATACATACATCCTTTTTTATATAGATAGAAAGAATAGAATAGAAGATAGAACAAAATAATAATAAATGATAAAAAATATTATTAATAACAATCAATGTAATTAATACAATTATTAATTAATTAAACATTTATTGCTTTCATTAATGAATTATTAATTTTAATTAAGAAATAATTTATTTATTTAAAAAGTATTAATAAAATGCAAAAGGAAAAATGGGAAAGTAAGGGAGGGAAAAGGGAAGGGGAAAGTGGAGGGCAAAAGGAAAAAAAGAAAGGCATTGACTTCCGACTTTCTTTGGTGCAGATAATAGCATCAAAAACTCCACTTTTTTTACTTTTCCATAGTAATATAAACTAGCCATTTCTATAACAGCAGACCTATCTGATCGGCAAACCGCAAATCAAAGTTTCGATTTTTCCCCCACCTCAAGCACAAAGTCCAGAAGTGGTTTCCAAGCAGAAACTAAAAGTAATTGTGCTTCCCCCCGCCCTTTAATCAAAGCCGTTGATTTAGCCGTCTTTGTTACCTCCGTCAATTTTTGCAGCCGTTCATCCGTTGTGGGAATCTGATTACTAGCTTCATTCAACCACTTTCTCCCTTCCTCTTGCAAACTGCAAGCGAAGAGTAAAGATGGAAGCAGCGGCTCTCTTCCCCGCCCTAACCTGTATGCCAGAAGCAGACGGATGTTATTCGGGAAAAAGCCAGATAGCCCTGAACTGAATAATTAAGTGTCGGATGGCCCTTTCAAACACAGGGATCTAGTTACTGTAAACGCTCTGAAGTCCTCGGCTGGGTTTTCTCGGAAGGCAATCCAAGGTGACTCAGTGTAAACAGAGCCACTGAACAGGAAGGGCATCAGAAATAAGGCAAACACACGTTCCTTGAAGATAGCGGGCATTTTCCAAAGAAAAGCCACATTGGCACATTGGGAGAACAACATCTTGAAAAGCTCTAGAACAGGTGTGTCAAACTCCAGCCCATGGGGGGGGGTTAGATCTGGCCCATGGGGCCGCCCTAGAAACAGCAATGGACTGGCCCACCGTGCCTGTGTCAGAAAAAAATGGAGCTCGGTTTGCAGGAGGCTGTTGCAGCAGAAAACGGAGCTTGCGAGAGCCCCAGGAGGCCCTCCTGAGCTCCATTTTTCCTGGCAGAGGGTTGCAGGAGGCTGTTGCAACAGAAAATGGTGCTCGGGATCCTGTTTTCTCTTGCAAAGCACTTGGGCCCTCACAGCTGCTCCCCCCCCCCCCCGATACGAGTGATATCGAGCTGGCCACACCCACCCTGGCCACACCCACTCCATCCCACCTCCTGAGGTCATACACAATCCTGGTGTGTTTCCTCAATGAAATCAAGTTTGACACCCCTGATATAGAACCTCACCCAGATCCGAGAAAGACCTTCATCTAAGGTTCCTCTGACCAATGTAGTAGAGACAGAGAGAGTTTTGACATGAATAACAACAACAACAACAAGAACAAGATCTTGTGGGACTTTTGAATTCAGACGGATCGTCATTTGGAACACAACATGCCAAATATCACAGTTGTCGAGGGCCGAAATGTACAGTTTATTGATATCGTTGTAGCAGGAGAAAAAGAACTTGGACAAAAATCACAAAATATCACAACCTGGCCATAAAAAGTACGCAATTAGGGATGAAACATGTAACAGTGATACCCATTGTCATCGAGGCACTTGGCACCATGTCCAAGACTTTTATAAGATACATCAACAAATTTTGCAGTTTCCTGCAATAACATCAGCAGAACTGCAAAAAACTGCTCTGCTCAGAACATCTTATATTTTAAGAAGGTACTTGGTTGATCCCTAGGATGCTGGCAGCAACCCGTATCAACCATCAGCACCAGTCAATGGTATTTGTGACACATCTTTAAATGTTCAGTTGGCGGAGTTTCATGTTGAATGAATAAAGTATATAATAATATTAGAAGGAAGGGGAGGGAGAGGGGGGAGGAGAAGAGGAGGAGGAGGAGGAGAAGAAGAGGAGGAGGAGGAGGTGGAGAAGGAGAAGAGGAGGGGAAGTAGAGGATGAGAAGGAGAAGAAGAGGAGGAGGAGGGAGAGGAGGTGGAGAAGGAGAAGAGGAAGAGGAGAAGAAGATGATCATACATCTTAAGAATGTAAGGATGCTGGCAGCAACCCGTATCAGTACCAGTCAATCGTTGTGAAGTTCCCGTGGTGCGCCCATGAGGCCAATGTTGAGAAAAGACAGGAGACAACCTTTCTCGGGATGGAGCGATGACCCAGATTGGGGGTCTAGTAGCCCCTTTTATTGAGATAGGACAAAGGCAAGAGGAGCAATAGCATGTGCTTAAAAACAGCCTGTAAAAGTACAATTTCTAATCTACTGCTCAGTCTATATATGGTCAAATCCTGGACGTCAATGGTAGGGCACATCTCAGAATGTTATGTTATGCCCTATCAGGATGTTATGGGGTTCTAGGAGTTTGTTTTCTCCTGTGTGATTCAGTGTGACTCTGCAAGCCCTAGTATGAACTGGGCCATGGGGGGGACACACACCTACACAAGGAGCTATATTACAACAAATGGTATTTGTGACACATCTTTAAATGTTCAGTTAACCGAGTTTCATGTTTAATGAATAAAAGAAATAATAATAATAGGGGGAGGAAGAGGTGGAGGAGAAGGAGGAGAGGAGAAGGGAGTGGAGGAGGAGGAGAAGGGAGTGGAGGAGGAGGAGGAGAGAGAGAGGAGGAGGAGAAGAAGAGAGGGAGGAGACAGAGGAGGAAAAGGAGGAGGAGGGAGAGGGGGTGGAGAAGGGGAAGAAGAAGAGGAGGAAGAGGAGGAGAGAGAGAGGAGGTGGAGAAGGAGAAGAAAAGGAGGAGGAGGAGGAGAAGGAGGAGGGGGAGGAGAAGAAGACCATCCACCTTAAGAAGGTACTTGGTTGATACCTAGGACGCTGGTAGCAACCGGTATCAACCATCAGCACCAGTCAATGGTATTTGTGACCCATCTTTAAATGTTCAGTTGACTGGGTTTCATGTTCAATGAATAAAATAAATAATAATAATAATAATAATAATAATAATAATAATAATAATAATTGGCACACTGGGTGCTATTCCAAAAGCACTGGAATTACATTTAAAACAGTTAAAAATTGACAAAATCACCATCAGTCAAATGCAAAAAGCCGCACTGCTTGGATCTTGCACGCATATTACGAAAATACGTTACGACGTCCTAGGCCCCTGGGTGGGGCCCGACTAGTAACCAATGCCAAATCCGGCGAAACAACTGGCCGCTGTGATACAATTATACAATAATAATAATAATAATAATAATAATAATAAGCTGACGAAACTGTTGATCACATACTCAGCTGCTGTAAAAAAATCGCGCAGACTGATTATAAATTGCGGCACAATTCAGTAGCACAAATGATCCATTGGAATTTGTGCAAAAATTATAATATTAAAACAGCAACAAACTGGTGGGAACATCAGCCTGAAAAAGTCACAGAAAATCAGATGGTCAAGATCTTGTGGGATTTCCGTATACAAACCGACAAAATACTGGCGCATAATACACCAGACATCACACTGGTTGAGAAAAATAAGGTCACAATCATAGACATCGCAATACCAGGTGATAGCAGGGTCGCCGAGAAGGAACATGAAAAAATCGCAAGATACCAGGACTTAAAAATCGAAATTCAACGACTATGGCACAAACCAGCAGTGGTAATTCCAGTGGTAATTGGCACACTGGGTGCTATTCCAAAAGCACTGGAATTACATTTAAAACAGTTAAAAATTGACAAAATCACCATCAGTCAAATGCAAAAAGCCGCACTGCTTGGATCTGCACGCATATTACGAAAATACGTTACGACGTCCTAGGCCCCTGGGTGGGGCCCGACTAGTAACCAATGCCAAATCCGGCGAAACAACTGGCCGCTGTGATACAATTGTATAATAATAATAATAATAATAATAATAATAATAATAATAATAAGGGGAGGAGGAGGAGGAGGAGAAGAGGAGGAGGGAGTGGAGAAGGAGAAGGAGGAGGAGAGAGAAAGGAGGAGAAGGAGAAGGAGGAGAAGAAGAGAGGGAGAAGAGAGAGAGGAGGAAAAGGAGGAGGAGGAGGGGATGGAGAAGGAGAAGAAGAGGAGGGGGAGAGAGAGAAGGAGGAGAAGAAGAAGGAGAAAGAGGAGGGAGAGGAGAGGGAGAAGGAGAAGAAAAGGAGGAGGAGGAGGAGAAGGAGGAGGAGGAGAAGAAGAAGATCATCCACCTTAAGAAGGCACTTGGTTGATCCCTAGGGTGCTGGCAGCAACCCATATCAACCATCAGCACCAGTCAATGGTATTTGTGACCCATCTTTAAATGTTTGGTTGACCGGGTTTCATGTTCAATGAATAAAATAAATAATAAGAGGAGGAGGAGAAGGAATAAAGTATATAATAAACTAAATAAACTAAACTAAACTTCTCGACTCAACTCCCAAATCTATTCAGAATGAGGTAGTGCAGACGACCTCAAAGCCCCCGCTCACTTCCTTCCGGCTCTTCACCACAACCGGTGTTGCTTCAGGAAGGTGTGAAGCCTCTGTTCCCTTCCTTGGAATCCCCCCTCCCCACACACAGTGCACCCACCGATGCCATGTGGTTCACAACAACCACACCGCCCACTCGCCTTCGTTTGGAGCATTGGTGGCACGCTTCCCGTTGGAAACCGCTCGTGTTTATGTTCCTGCCTTCAGTCGGCAAGATTCATCTTTCGGCAGAAAGACAGCGAGATGTTTCCACGCGGCCCTCATTCACAAAAAATAGAAATAAAAACCCCACTTGGATAAAAGTGTCGTAAATCCCCCTCCCCAGCCTCACTTTCAGGGGCCAAACCTTGCAACCAAAAACAAGGAGAAATGTTGAAATCAGCATTTGTGTGTGTGCATGTGTGTGTCTGTGTGTCTGTGTGTGTGTATGTGTGTGTGTAGGGGAGGGGATTCATTCTCTGGCCTAGAACAGTGGTCAACAACTGGGGGTCCGCAAGAAAATATTGGTGGCCTGCAGAAAAATGATTTGCATTTTTGAGATTGCACTAAATCCGGGGTCCTCAAACTACGGCCCCCTGGGATGGATACGTGCAATAAACACTTGTGTTGCTGCAAGACCCCTTTGGGGTCTTTTTGTGGAGGTTAGAGGGGGGCAGAAATTCCAACTTGGGGTCTGCTTCGGCCCCCTGGTGGGGGGCTTTGGGAGAAGGCTGGAGGGAAGCTCCGCTGGTGGTGAAGAGCCGGAGGGCCTCGTTCCAGTGGGACGGCATCATGGCCTGGAACTGGCTGACCATCTCAGCCCACTGAGCCTCCAGGCGCCGGCACCTGGCCTTGCACTCCCGCAGGTCTTCCCTCTGCTTGGAAAGCCTATGCTCCTAGTCCTCAGTGAGGTGCTTCTGCTGAACCTCCCTCTCGGTCAGATCCCATTTGAACTGAGCTCTTTTGCCAACTCTTTCTCCTGGTGGCTGCTTAGCTCCAGCAACGGCTTCCTGTTGGGGCCCTAAGGAGCCCGGGTGGGCAGGCGAGGAGGGGCAAGTAGAGGTTGGCAAGGGACCCCTTGACGTGAGTGACATTGGTTGGCCACACCCACCCAATCACATGACCACCTTGCCATGCCCACCCAGCCACTCAGTAGGCAGAGCATATTAGTGGTCCATGGGATTTTAAATGATGAATTGAGTGGTCCCTGAGGCCCCAAAAGTTGGAGACCTGACCCCTTGAGCTAGAACAGGGGTCAGCAAACTTAAAACACTCAAAGAGCCATTTGGACCCATTTCCCGCAGAAAAGAAAACACCAGGAGCCACAAAGGTCCTAACCGGAAGCCCCCTGTTCAATTCTAGAGCTGACCAGAAGTTCAGTTCCCCCACCATAGAGTCTCCTCCTAGCGTGGAGTACTTTTTCTTCTACCTGTCCTAACCGAAAGCCCTATCAGTTGTGAAGACAACTGGAAAACCCTCCCTTCGCCATAGAGTCTTCTCCTGCCGCACTGTGCTTCTCTACCCCCCCCCCCCACTGGAAGCTCCTCTCAAAATTGTGCCGACGACCGGTGATGAAGCTGCAGCAGAGGGAGGAAAGAGCCGCATATGGCTCCAGAGCCGCAGTTTGCTGACCCCTGGGCCTAGAAGGTCCAGATCCAATGGCACACCCAATCCGCAGGGACATCTTGCCCAGAAACATCAGTTCAGTTGATGCTCGGAAGGATGTGCGCAAGGAGGTTTTGGTGGATGTGGGGTGAAAGATGTTTTAGTTGCCTTTTCTTTTTGTTACCCCCCTTCTGAAACCTGCCACCCTCCCCCTCAAAAACCCCGATTTCTCCTCTGCCAACAAGGAAGTCTAGAAGGATGCCATGCGCTAACCTTTATGGTCTCCACTCTATTTATAAATTCGCTTTTATCTGCTGGGTTTTTTTTTTCTCATTGTTGGTCTCCAGCTAGCATTAGTCACTGTTTTCCCCTGTTAAATGGGTTCTGAATGGATCCTTTGATCCTACACTTCCCAAGGCCACCACGATGGTAAACAAGTTATATTTTAACTAGGTGCTTGCAAATTTGCATCATCAAAAGCCACGGTTCATTAAAGAGCAAGGTTTTCTCATCTGTAGGCCACGCCTTTTTTCCCCATTAATAAAAATTTCCGGGGACTGAAACCAAGGGCTGTTTAATTAACTAATTGTACAAATTATTGTTTGGCATCCAACTCTGCCAAAGGACAGATTCTAGTTCTTTGAATACCAGCCTGGTCTGTGAAAGCAGAGAGTCCTCGCCTTACAACCATTTGTCGAGTTCAAAGTTACAACAGCAGTGGGGAAAAGAAATTGCGACACACTTACGACACACTTACTTACTCCATTTCCCGCACTTACAACCGTCGCAAATTCAGATGCTTTGGCAGCTGACTCATCTTTATGACGGAGGGAGGGGAATATCCTGGGGTCAAGTGGTCCCCCTTTTGGGGTGAGCAAATTCAAGGGGGGGAGCCAAATTTGCTTAACAACCAGGCTACTGACTTAATAATTGTGGTGAGCCGCTTCACCATCCGTGGCAAGAAAAGGTTGCGAAACAGGGCAAAAGCTCACTTAACAGCTTTCTCGCTTAGCAACAGAAATCTTGGGGCTCAATTGTGGTCATGGGTCGAGGACTAGCTGTTATTGACAGCTGTAACATTACTTGCCTTCAGAAGTTGCGGATGCTCCAACATTTTAAGTTTTTAAGAAGATGTTGGATAACCGTTTGTCTGAAGTGGTATAGGGCTTCCTGCCTAAGCAGGGGGTTGGACTAGAAGACCTCCAAGGTCCCTTCCAACTCTGCTACTCTACTCTACTCCACCACTCCACTCCGATTTCTCTTCTCTTTCAATTTCTCTTCTCTTTTCAGTTCTCAACAACTCTACTCTATTCTGATTTCTCTTCTCTTCCAAACTATTTTGTATTCCATTCCAATCCATTCTTGTAATCTATTCTATTCTGTAACCTGTTCCGTGTTCCGTATTCTACTCTACTCCGCTCCACTGATTTCTCTTCTCTTTCAATTTCTCTTCTCTTTTCATTTCTCTTCTCTTCAACTCTACTCTACTCTGATTTCTCTTCTCTTTCCAATTTCTCTTCTCTTTTCAGTTCTCTTCAACTCTCTTCTACTCTATTCTGACTTCTGTTCTCTTCTCTTCCAAACTCTTTTGTATGCCATTCCATTCCAATCCATTCCATTCTTGTAATCTATTCTATTCTGTAACCTGTTCTGTGTTCCGTGTTCTATTCTATTCTATTCTACTCTACTTTATTCTTTCTGGTCCATTATTCTATTCTGGTATGCTATGCTGTGCTATTCTTATTCCTATCCTATCCTATCCCAACACCTGGAGGTCTTCCAGGAGTGAGGGTTGTGGTCTCCAGCTTCACTCCCCCTGAACAAAAACTTGAAATTGAAGATGTAGAGTGAAACCACCGTTTCTTCAAGCTATTGACGGGTTAAAAATGCACCAGAGTCTCTCTTGATGCTTAACCTGGGTTTTACTTCACAGGAGAAAGGATTTTCAAATGTCCGAGATGAGATTTGGCACATGCCAAATGAGATTAGGGAATATTTTTGCTTCCAGACAAGGAGCTTATCCTCTTATTTTCATATTTCAAGGCTGGGAGACGTTGCGCAGGCTACCTGAATCTGGGTAAAATCTCCCGATTCATTATTTTTTCAGTTTGGGCACCATGCAAATGCTGAAATGGGGGGCTCAAAATATGTCTTGAAAGGTTCCTGTCAATTTAAATCTTCCGGAGGAATTTATGGAGGCTGATTGGAGCCGCCCCATGGACAGACATAGATAAGAGTTATATGAATAGAATATTGAATCGTAAATAGTGCAACATATACGAGCAGATATAGTGGCAACGAAGCGTCAAGTTTGCATTTTTAGGGATAGTTATTTTGAAGGGAATAATAATTAGATGAGAAGAGGGAATAGGGAATAGAGAAGAGAATAGGGAAGAGAGGAGAAGGGAAGAGGGTATAGAAGAGAAGAGAAGAGGGAATAGAAAAGAAGAGAAGAGGGAAGAGAAGAGGGAAGAGAAGAGGGAATAGGGAAGAGAAGAGGAAAGAAGAGAAGAGGGAATAGGAAATAGAAAAGAAGAGGGAATAGGGAATAGGGAATAGAGAAGAGAATATGGAAGAGAGGAGAAGAAAGGAGAAGGGAAGAGGGAAGAGGGTATAGAAGAGAAGAGAAGAGGGAATAGGGAATAGAAAAGAAGAGAAGAGGGAATATGGAATAGAGAAGAGAATATGGAAGAGAGGAGAAGAAAGGAGAAGGGAAGAGGGAATTGGATATAGAAGAGAAAAGAAGAAAAGAGGGAACAGGGAATAGAGAAGGGAATAGACAAGAGGAGAGAAGAGAAAAGAAGAGAAGAGGGAACAGGGAATAGAGAAGAGAAGGAAATACGGAAGAGAAGAGGAGAGAAGAGAAAAGAGAAGAGGAAACAGGGAATAGAAAAAAGAGGGGGAGAGGAATAGGGAATAGAAGAGAAGGGAAGGGAAGAGGGAATAGAGAAGAGAAGAAGGGTAACTTCTAAGAAGAAGTAGGGGTGACATGATAGGAGGATTCCAGTATTTGAAGGGCTGCCACAAAGAAGAGGGGTGTCAACTTATTCTCCGAAGTACCAGAAAGCAAGAAACAATGGATGGAAACTAATCAAGGAGAGAAACAACCTGGAATGAAGGAGAAACTTCCTTACAGTGAGAACAATTAACCAGAGGGAAAACTTGCCTCCAGAAGTTGTAGGTGCTCCAACACTGAAAGTTTTTAAGAAGATGTTGGATAACCATTTGTCTGAAGTGTTGCAGGGTTTCCTGCCTACGCAGGGGGTTGGACTAGAAGACCTCTAAGGTCCCTTCCAGCTCTATTCTGATCCTGTTGTATTTCTGTTCTCTTCCATCCCATCCCATCCGAATTTTTTTTCCTGCAGTCCTAACTACCTGGTGAACTCTGTACCTGTCCTGTTTGTTTGCTGGACCAAACCAGATAGTTATAAACACGTAGAGCGCTCGGAGCAACCACAACTTCCGGAGGCAAGTTGTTCCACTGATTCTTTCCTCATTGCAAAATGTAATTTTAAGTGTCTCCTCCCACTTTCAAAACCGCCACCGCCATTTCCATCCTCGGTAGCATCCAAGAGGCAGGCCCGAAGCAAGGGAGTCTTTTAAGACCTTGATTCAGCAGGCAAACCATGAATGTTAGGCTAGAACAGGGGTCAGAAAACGTAAACACTCAAAGAGCCATTTGGACCCATTTTGCACAGGAAAAGAAAACACCGGGAGCCACAAAGGTCCTAACCGGAAGCCCCCTGTTCAATTCTGGAGCTGACCGGAAGTTCAGTTCTCCCACCATAGAGTCTCCTCCTAGCACGGCGTACTTCCTCTACCTCTCATAACCGGAAGCCCTATCAATTGTGGAGCCAACTGGAAAACATTCCCCTTGCCGCAGAGCCTTCTCCTGGCGCACAGTGCTTCTCTCCCCCGTCCCCACACTGGAAGCTCCTCTCAAAATTGGGATGGAGCCGCAGCAGAGGGAGGAAAGAGCCACATGCGGCTCCAGAGCCGCAGTTTGCTGACCCCTGGGCTAGAACAGTGTTGGTGAACCTTTTCAGCACCGAATGCCAAAGCAGGAGTATGTGCCGGTGCATGTGTGTGTGCCAGAAACTGGAAGAGCAACCGCATGAATGAGAAGATGATCTTCCAGTTTTCAGCCCACGCTGGCGCACTGGCCAGCTGGTCTTCCAGTTTCTAGCATGCCTGCACAGGCGAAGACCAGCTGGCCGGTGCACATGCGCCCACTGGAAACTGGAAGATCATCTTCCCAGCTTGTGCATGTGCACCGGGCGGCTGCTCTTCCCGTTTCTGGTGCTCCCGCGCACGGAAAGACCAGCTGGCTAACACACCGCAACCAAGAAGAGCAACGGGTGACACCTTGCATGCCTGGAGAGATGGCTCTGCGTCAGTGGTGGACTTCAATTTATTTTACTACTGGTTTGCATGTGTAGAAGCGTCCGGGCAGGTGGGCAGAGCCTCCTGCCACCGCCACTGTCTAGAAACCCACTGTCAGGGTTCCAAATAGCATCCAAAAGTAAATCAGAATCCAAGGCAAAGTATCCCAATTTATGAAGAGAGCCATGTTGGCACATCTGGGAAAACCCAAATCTGAAAGCTTCCCGGTTCTCCCCACCCAGTTGAAAGTTCACAATCTTGCCTCCACACCCACAAGTCCATCCCATGGTCCAATCTCCCACTGCCACGCTGGCAGCTTCCACCCATCCAGTTCCGGTCAGGTGCAGAGGTGCAAAGACGAAAGATGACCTTGGCTTTCTAGAAAGAATGTTGTTATGGCTACATAGCGTCTAACTCCGTACAATCCCCATTCCCATTTTCCCACCATAGAAAAGACATAGTAGAATAATAGAAAGTGTGGGAGGACAAAGATCCAAGAGAAATATGGCTGCAGGCCTGACACCCACCCCCTACCACGGCAAAATCGTGCCGTTCGCCCAGTACGGCGAGGAAGGGGTGGGGTGGGGAGTCTAAAGCAGCAAAATTATGAGCCAGGCTAAATAAGGATTTGCTGCTAAGATGCATTTCTTCAATTATCGGAGCGTCCAATCTTCAGGGTGCCCTGGCTGAGCTTCGCATCCATGTTAAGATGAATAGTTCTGCTAGCAGAGCCGGCCTCTTCAAGGATCTAATAAGTTCCCTCAGGATTTGGTTCTGTAGTTACTTTCCTTTCTTTTTCCACGGGAAAACAGATTCTTCCTCGGCGAGCAACTTCTCTAATATTCAGAGGTACAACAGACCACAGAGGCCGTTGTGTCGGTTAATAGGACGACATTTATAACTCAAAGGAGGCCTTGTTCCTCCGGCTCCAGCGGCGGGGTAAACAACCCGCTGATGAAGGGGAGCGCGGTGAATTTGTTTTTCCATGGATCTTTTGATGCCAGGGTGTCTTTTTCCTTTCGCTCCTGGTCTTCAGATGAGACAGGAAGGAACTGGGCGCAGGGCTGCTTTCGTTTTCTTTTCTACGACGGAATTTCAGAATCAGAGTTGGAAGGAAGGAAGGAAGGAAGGAAGGAAGGAAGTTGTAAGGGACCTTGGAGGTCATCTAGTCCAGCCCCATGCTCAAGCAGGAGACCCTATGACATTTCAGACAGCGAAGGAAGGAAGGAAGGAAGGAATGAAAGGAAAGGAAAGAAGGAAGGAGAAAATGGGAAGAAAGGAAGGAAGGAAAGGAATGAAAGAAGGAAAAAATAGGAAGGAAGGAAGAAAGGAAGGAAGGAAGAAAGGAAGGAAGGAAGGAAGGAAAAGAAGTTGGAAGGGACCTTGGAGGTCATCTAGTCCACCCCCCCGCTCAAGCAGGAGACTCTAGACCATTTCAGACAGCAAGGAAGAAAGGAAAGACAAGAAAAGGAGGAAGGAAAAAATGGGAAGGAAGGAAAGAAGGAAAAAATGGGGAGGAAGGAAGGAGAAATGGATGAAGGAAGGAAGGAGGAAAGAAGGAAAAAATGGGAAGGAAGGAAGGAGAAATGGAGGAAGGAAGGATTAAGAAAGGAAGGAAGGAGAAAGGAAGGAAGGAAGGAAGGAAGTTGTAAGTGACTTTTGAGGTCATCTAGTCCAGCCCCGTGCTCAAGCAGGAGACCCTAGATCATTTCAGACAGCGAAGGAAGGAAGGAAGGAAAGGAAAGAAGAAAGGAAAAATGGGAAGGAAGGAAGGAAGGAAAGGAATGAAAGAAGGAAAAATAGGAGGGAACGAAGGAAGGGAGGAAGGGAGGAAGGAAGGAAGGAAGGAAGGAAGGAAGGAAGGAAAAGAAATTGTAAGGGACCTTTGAGGTCATCTAGTCCAGCCCCGTGCTCAAGCAGGAGACCCTAGATCATTTCAGACAGCGAAGGAAGGAAGGAAGGAAAGGTGATGTGAGCCAAATGCAAACACTCGGCAACTGACTCCTATTTATGACAGTCGCAATGTCCCGGGGTCACGTGATCTGCTTCTGTGACCTTCTGACGAGCAAAATCCATGGTGGAATCCAGATTCGCTTACCAACCATGTCACTCATTGAACAGCTGCAGTGATTCGTTTAACAACCGTGGCAAGGAAAGTCCAATCAAACGGGACAAACTCACTTAACAAACTTTCTCACTTAAGCAACATAAATTCAAGGCTCAATTGTGATCATTAAGTTGCTTGTACCTGTTATCACTTTTATCCTTCTCATCTTTTCTTTACCTTCTTCTACCCTTGGTACCTTATGATTAAGTGGCTTTGTTGTTTGTATGTACACAGACAACTTCTGCGCCAGAGACAAATTCCTTGTCTGTCCAACCACACCTGGCCAATAAAGAATATTCAAGAACATTCAAGAATCACTGGAGGTTTTCAAGAAGAGACTGGACAACCATTTGTCTAGAGTGGTATAGGATCTGCTGCTATGGGCAAGGGGTTGGACTAGAAGACCTCCAAGGTCCCTTCCAGCCCTATTGTTCTAATAAGCAGAAACCCTAAATAACACGAGTCCTTCCACTGAACTCTTTACTCCCCTCTCCTTTACTGAAAAGACAGGGCCATGTCAGGGTAACAATTACAAAGAAAGCAAAGACAAAGAAAAATCAATATCAAATCTATAATCAATCAATCAATCTATCTATCTATTTATCTATCTATCTATCATCTCTCTTATCTCTTTCTCTCTCTAATCATCTCGCTCTCTATCATCTTTATCTGTCTATCATCTATCTATCTATCTATCTATCTATCTATCTATCTATCATCTATATATCTATATATCATCTCATCTCTTTCTCTCTCTAATCGCTCCATCAACCTATCACCTATCTATCTATCTATCTATCTATCTATCTATCTATCTATCTATCTATCTATCTATCTATCTATCATCTATCTATCATCTATCTATCATCTAATCTCATTCTCTCTAATTGCTCTATCATCTTTATCTCTATCGCTCTATCTGTCTATCACCTATCATCCATTCATCCATCCATCCACCTACCTACCTACCTACTTACCTACCTACTTACCTACGTAACCTACCTATCTATCACCTCTCTCATCTCTTTCTCTCTCTAATCATCTCACCCTTATCATGTTTATCTCTGTCTATCACCTATCATCCATCCATCCATCTCTCTTTCTCTCTCTTATCTCTCTCATCTCTTTCTCTCTCTAATCATTTGCTCTCTATCATCTTCATTATCACCTGTCATCCATCCATCCATCCATCCATCCATCCATCCATCCATCCATCCATCCTATGTATACATAGCAATATATTAACAGTGATTATAATAATACAACCAATTTTTTGGGGGGGGAGAGAAGAAAAGAAAATTAGCTTTAACTAAATTTCTACTTACATTAACCTATTTACATTTTTTCCATATTATATCTATAATTCTATAGCATCTTTATTTTCCATACTAACAGTTATTAACATTCGTCAACTTCTCTCTCATTTCTACCTCTTGTTACTATCCATTCACAAAATTTATCCCATGTCCTATATTATTTCGAGTCTTCTTTTATCTTTAATTTTTTTGGTTCATCTATCCATTTCAGCACGGTCCCAGATTTTCCTAATTATATCGTCATCCAATGGGGTGTTCGCATTTTTCCAATATTTAGCATGTATGATTCTTGCTGCTGTCAATATATGTGACACTAAATATAGGATTGCTTTGCCATAACTTTCTGACAATATACCTAAAAGGCATGTTTCTGGTTTAAACTCAATATATATGAACCTTCTACTGACTCTTGAAAAAGGATTTTTGTCCAGGCATGCAGAAAATTTATAAGACATTCTCCAGGGGAGAAGGATGAAATTCCTGCTACGCTCACAGATTCCCACATAATACATATCTATTCGGGAACAGAGAGAGGTAAAGATTAGTGCAGCAACAACATTCTGATAGATTTTTGGGATGATTTTAAGAGTGGTTGGAAAAGAAATATGAATAAAAGAACATAGGTTAAGTTTATCCAGATGACACACTGTTAAAGGAAGGAGGGGAGAGAGAGAGAAAAGAAAATACTATTAATATACAAATACATGTTTCAAAGATTTTATATGTGGAATTATTATAATGTAAAATAGGAGGAAGAGGGAACTTAAGGATGTTATGTAAATATAGAACTGGTTTTGCTCAAACGCCAACCCGAAAAGACATCAGATCGAATAAAATATGAAAATGCAACAACGGAAGGCGGGAAAGGAGAGAGGAGGACAGGGAAGAGGAGAGGAGAAGAGAGGAAAGGAGACGGGAAGAAGAAAGGGTAAAGGAGAGGAAGAAAGTGAGGGGTAGCAGGAGTAGGAGAGAGCAGAGGAAGAAGAGAGGAGTAGTACAGAGGAAGGGAAAGAAGAAAAGAGAAAGGAGAGGAGGAAAGAAGAAAGGAGAGAAGGGAGGTTGGGAGGAAAGGAGGAAGTAATAGGGTTGAAATATAAGAATAGATGTAGGAAAGTGATCTCGAATGTATTATTATATCGTACGGGGAAGAAATGAATTATAAATGTTAAAGGATAACATATAACACTAACAATATCTATGAGAAATGTGTATTTGTGAAATGTAAGCATGTATGAGTTAAAAAAAATAAAGAACTTTACAAGATGTTTTATAGATGGCATTTAGAACCTAAAAAATTAGCTTGTATGTATCCGAACTTACAACATAAATGCTGGACATGGGATTGTGCTGATGCTACGTATTATCATATATGGTGGACTTGTAAAAATGTTAAAGGATTTTAGATAAAAATATGGTGGATTATTCAAAATATTCTCAAAAAGAGGATAAAGTTTACTCCTCAGTTATTCTTGTTATGTATAATTGCAGACGGTACAGTTATAGAGACTAATTTGATTCTGAGCTTAACAACGGCAGCAAGATTGTTGGTGGCGCAGTACTGGAAGAAGGAAGAATTGCCTACCATTCAAGAATGGGCGTTAAAAGTAATAAACTTAGCAGAGATGGCTAAAATATCAGCAGACCTCAAGGACCACTCAGATGAGAAATACAAGTTGGAATGGAGAAGATGGATTGACTATATTCAAAATAAATATGGGACTAAGAAATTTCAGTTAGTTTATGAATGAATGAACAAGGAATGTTACAACTTATCTAAAGTTAGCTTTACAAAAGGGGAGTTAAAGTAAAAGCGAAGGGACGATACTAACGTTTGTTAGTTTATTTTAGTTTATGATTGCTAAATGTTTATACCCTGTATTTATTCTGGGAGGTTGGGGGGTGGGTGGGAGGGGATGTGGGATTGGGGGGGAGGGAGAGAGGGAAGGGGAAAGGTAAAAAAAAATAAAGAACTTAAAAAAAAACATTCACAGAATTGCATTCGTATGCTACATTTTTTCCCCTTCCCAGCGACCACCTAATGTAAAAGTTTCTTTGTTTTTTCCTTTTTTTCTAATCTGTGCTAAGGCAATAGTGATCCTCATCATCTCAATGCAATCAGTATATCCTCTCTGGATGGGTTGGACCATCTACGCGGGGGGATGTCAAACTCAAGGCCCATGGATTTGGCCCACGGGGGTACTTAAATGGCAAAGGACCAGTCCATGTGTCCTTCGGCAGCCAAAACAGAGGGGCGGGGGGGGGCATGCAATGCTGCATTCTAACCACTGTGCCACCCTGGCTCTTAGATCAATATAGAGATAACAGAGAAATAGATAAGTCAGACAGACAAAGCATACACAAGAATAGCAATAGCATTTATATACCGCTTCACAATGTTTTATGGCCCTCTCTATCTATCTATTCCAGTCAGTTTCCAGTCAGCCTGTTGCCCCCATAACAATCTGGGTTCCTCATTTTACCGACCTCGGAAGGGTGGAAGGCTGAATTAATTTTTGAGCCGGTGAGGTTTGAACGGATGGCAGTGGGCAGAATTAGCCAGACATACTGAATTCTGACCACTGTGAGATAGATAGATGAGAGAGAGGTGATATATAAGATAGATAGATAGATATTAGATAGATATAGATAGATTAGATAGATAGATGGATGGATAGATAGATCATTAGAGAGAGAGATTAGAGAGATTAGATAGATAGATAGATAGACAGATAGATAGATAGATATAGATAGATGATAGATAATTAGAGAGAGATTAGATAGATAGATAGATAGATAGATAGATAGATAGATAGATAGATAAGAGAGAGAGAACAGGATAGATAGATAATTAGAGATAGATTAGATAGATAGATAGATAGATAATTAGAGATAGATAATAGAATAGAATAGAATAGATAAAGAGAGTTAATAGAATAGATAGATAGATAGATAGATAGATAGATAGATAGATAGATAGATAGATTAGATAGATAATTAGAGAGAGATTAGATAGATAAAGAGAGATAATAGAATAGAATAGAATGATAGATAGATAAATGATAGATAGATGATTATAGAGAGATGAGAGAGATGATAGAATAGAAGAGAGATTAGATAGATAAATAGATAGATAGATGAGAGAGAGGATAGAAGAGTGTATATATATATATATATATATATATAGATATAGATATAGATATAGATATATATGATAGATATAGATATATAGATATAGATACAGATATAGATAGATAGATAGATAGATAGATAGATAGATAGATAGATAGGAATGAGATGATAGAATAGAATAGAATAGAAGAGAAGAGAGATTAGATAGATAAATGGATAGATGAGAGGATAGAAGAGAAGAGAGATATATTAGATAGATATAGATATAGATATAGATATAGATGTAGATGTAGATGTAGATATATAGATATATATATATATATAGATAGATAGATAGATAGATAGATAGATAGATAGATAGATAGGAATGAGATGATACAATAGAATAGAATAGGCTAGATGAGAGAGAGAGATGGTAGGATAGAATAGAATAGAATAGATAGAGTTTCCAGCCTGATTCCAAAAAAAGATCCCCTCCCCCCATTCAGCAGTCTTGTTTAATATCAGCTGCAAAATAAAAGAAGATATGAAAGCAGATTCCTGAGCAGGGAAAAATAAACATTTCCCAGGATCGGAAGCCAGGTGGGTGAGAGCCACACCACCATTCGAACTGAGATGTTTTTACATATCCATCCGCTGCTTTCCCCACCCCCACCAGAAGCCTCATTCATGAGAAGACCGCCCTGGGTGCTTTGGGGGAAAACTTTTATTTCATTATTTAACTTGTTGATCAGATTTGGACCCCGCCCCTCTCGCTATCCAAGCAACTTGGAGCAGCTGACGGATACGGAAGGATAGAGGCCTACAATAGACAGATAATTAAGGGAAAAGGAACTAAAATCGGAGTGAAAAATAAAAGAACGTAGAGAAAAGGCAAGTTGAAAAGGCAGAGGGAGGGAACACCCTCAAGCCACTTTATTTATTTATATCTATATAAATATAATATTTATATATCTATATCTATATTATCTATATCTATCTATCGATCTATATATCATCTATCTATCTATCTATCTACATATCTATCTATCTATCTATCTATCTGTTTAAAATGTTGTCATCCTGTACCTTCTTCCTCAGCTTACACTCTTCTGTTAAATCTTTTTTCTTTTCTTTCCTTCTCTTTCCTTCCTCTCATTCGCAGCTCTTTGCTTCTTTCCACCCTCCTCCTTTCCTTTTCCCCTTTCTTTCCTTTCCTTTTTCTCTTCCTTTTCTTTTCTTTTCCTTTTTCCCTTCCTTTCTCTTCCCTTCCTTTTTCTGTTCTTTCCTGCCCTTCCTTCTTTCTTTCCTCTTATTCCCAGCTCTTTTCTTCCTTACTTTCTTCCTTCCTCCCACTTTCCTTTCTTTCTTTCCTTTCCTTCTCTTCTCATTCCCAACTCCTTCCTTCCCCCTCCCTCACCCCCTCCTTTCTTTTTTCCTTTCTTTCTTTTCCTTTCTTTCCTTCTCTCTTTTCTTTCTTTCTTTCTTTTTTCCTCTCTCTCTCTCTCTCTCTCTCTCTCTCTCTCTCTCTCTCTTTACTGTAACTGACCCCTCCCCTTGGCAGGCAGATACTCTCTCCATGCTCAGAGTCTCTCTTGGATACACATCCAAGTAGCAGAGGCTGAGGGGAAATTCTCAGCTTGAGCAATCCCCTGGCCCGCCCCCCCTTGTGACACAGGGAAGCCTGTGACTCACAAACAGGCCTGGGCAAGCAGAAGCACCTTGTCTGTTCCCATCTTCCCCACGTCCCAGGGAAAAGGTTTTTGGGTGCACAATGACAGCCCACCCAATTTCTTTCCTGGAAATGCACAACGGCTGACAAACACTTCTCGTCGAATCAACCAAGAGATGAAAATAAAAAAATAATAATTAAAGAGACGAATCAGCAGCACAGTTTTACTAGAAAATGGACCGCCTGCAGCCCTCAGGAGGGGTGGGGGGTTTCTACCTGACCCCCCCCAGGCCCCACCCCAGCTCAGGCTAGGCCAGGAGTTAAACATCCTACCTTGATTCCCACAACGGTTGCAAAAATGGAGTTAGCACAGACGGCTAAAATGTCTGCTTTGATTAAAGCAAAAGAAGACAAATACTCCCCCGCCCCCCCCCCCTTACTTGGAAACTGTCCGGGATTTTGAGCTTGAAAGTGGGGGAGAAAAAAAAATGAAACTTTGGTTTTTGCTAATGAGATAGGCTTCTTGTTATAAAAATGGCTAATGTATATTATTACGTAAGAGTAAAACATTGAAGTTGCATGTTATTCACTTATTCTACTCCTCCAAAAGGAGTTGGAAGTCAGTGCTTTCCTTTTTCTTCTTCTCTTAGAAAAGAATAGAATAAGAGAGTTGGAAAGGACCTTGGAGTTCATCTAGTCCAACCCCCTGCTCAGGCAGGAAACCACTTCAAGCAAATGGTTATCTAATCTCTTCTTAAAAACTTCCAGTATCAGAGCATTCACAACTTCTGGAGGAAAGTTGTCCCACTGGTTAATTGTTCTCACTGTCAGGAAATTCCTCCTCAGTTCTAAGTTGCTTCTCTCCTTGATTAGTTTCCACCCATCGCTTCTTGTCCTGCCCTCAGGTGCTTTGGAGAATAGCTTGACTCCTTCTTTGGGGCAGCCCCTGAGATAGTGGAAGACTGCTATCATGTCTCCCCTAGTCCTTCTTTTCTTTAAATTAGACATACCCAGTTCCTGCAACCAGCAAGAAGTCAGGAACAGAACTTTACCCTAATGAATCGGACTAATTGTCTCCTGCAAACTCCACTCCCCTTCGCTCCTCTTTTATTTCTTCTGGGAGGGGCCATTCACCATCCACCTGTGGCCTTACTTCCAAGTCGACCCCTGTTCTTTAGCTATTCCCTTCGTCTGGCAACTCTGCGCATGCGCACACTGGGAACAGGCTCCAGTTGTTCTTCTGCCCCACTGATCTCCGACTCCGAAGGCAGTTGATAACTGGCATAGGGCCCTGGCCCCCTTTTTGCCTCCGATGCAGAGCCCTCCTCAGAGCCTTCCCCAGACTCCAGGACTGGCCCATGTTCCTCCCCAACCTCCTCACTGTCCGAGTGTGCAGCCCGATCCGCTAGCCACTGGCGGGTCACAACAACTTCCTTCTTCTGTGCTATCCACTCAACCAAGAAGAAAAATTTGCAAAATTACCCTTTGCATATTTCCCCCCACCCCATCCCCCCAGGCAGGAATCTGCCTGGTCAGATGGCTTAGCCCACAGAATCCGGGAAGCCGTATTTGTGTGTGTGTGTGTGTGTGTGTCTTTGTGTGTCCCGCGAGAATGTGCAAAATTTAACACGTACGCTTCGCATCTCGTGCTGGGAAGGCTGAGAAGTAAATATGAAATGAGTTTTCTCCAGAGATCTTTTTCACAACAAGTCATCACAACAGAACCGGCCTGGTTTACTCCTGGGAGTAGCCAGGAGGGACTCCTTTTCTGGTGGATGGAAACGGAAAACATTCGCAAGGAGAGAAAATCCGGTGTGCTTTGAGCCTTTGCGTGGAATAACCGTGGCTTGTTGGATTGTTGCTTTCCAGGAAGTGGCACCACAGGTCCCTGGGTGGCTTTCTACCCTGGGAGGCATAGGAAAGAAAATCTCTCGCCCCGCGCAACTCTGCTGCCATCCCAAAGGTGCTTTTCCCATCTCGAGAAGTTTCAACAGAGGTCTAACTAAACCCAGGCGGGCTTGCTAAAGCAAGACTAACAGACAGGGCAGATTTTGGAGCTGAAGATCCGGGGGCTTCCTTAGTACTTCCTCACACCTCTGTAAGTGCAAAGGAGAGGACGTTCTTCGTAGCTCAGGGTTGAAATGAGGGGGTCCCTGGTGGTCTTGGAGCCTGGTTGTTTGTTGTAGATGTTTCCTTACCCGTCTAAGTAATGTAGTGCTGGGAGGGAGGGAGGGAGGGAGGTGGAGCAGGAGGAGGAGAAAGAGGAGGAGGAGGATGGTAGGATCCTTGATGGTCTTTTAGCTTGCAGACATTTCATGGCCCAACTAAATAACATCATCAGTGCTAGAAGGGAGGGAGGAGGAAGACTGTGGGTTTCTTGATACTCTCTGACCTTGGCTGTTTTCTTGCAGACGTTTCATTACCAATCTAGGTAACGTCATCAGTGCTATTTGAATGGCTCTTGCCATTTATATACAGTAGCACTGACCTTGGTTGTTTTCTTGCAGACGTTTCATTACCCAACTAGGTAACATCAGCAATGCTAGCAGGGAGGGAGGGAGGAGGACGAGGAGGAGGAGGACTGCATTTCCTAATGCTCTCTTGGTTGTTTTCTTGCAGATGTTTCATTACCCAACTAAGTAACGTCATCAGTGCTAGAAGGGAGGGAGGGAAAAGGAGGAGGGTTTCCTGCTCTCTTGGTTGTTTTCTTGCAAACATTTCATTACCCAACTAGCTAACGTCATCAGGGATAGAGAGTGTGGCTTGCCCTCTATTTATATCTAGTAGCTCTGAGCTTGGTTGTTTTCTTGCAGACATTTCATTACCCAACCAGATAACATAATCAGTACATTTCAGTCAAACCCAGGACAGGTTGCTTTGTGCTCTCCTTGTGCCAATGCACAACGCCTACCCTAATCGTATTCATAGGGGCAGCTAAGGGGAGCAACCAAGGCTGATCCCTAATGATCACAACCAAAGACACGACAACTACACACAAACAGCCTACACAGGATCCGTAGATCCCTCCCTTTGCTGGAAAGTTAAGATAGAGAACTCCAAAACACGCAGGGGAATCTCCAAAGCTTAACTTCCCTACGTCTTTTATTCTGAGGTCTTTCGAAAGTGGAGACAGTTAAGCACCACTTCCAAATTATTATTATTATTATTTTTAAAAAATAGTGCACTCTGATGCAAAACCCACATGAGTTGGTGAGCAAACGTGAGTGACATTTCAAGCACGCACCTTGCCATCTCTCCCACGGACCTCTGCATGCAGCCTCTGCAGGGAGTTGCAACAAAGAGATGGTCTCCTACACCAGAGCTTGGCCACTTTTAAGACTTGTGGACTTCAAATCCCAGAGTTCCTCAGCCAGCAGCTGAGGGATCTACCGTCTCCAATTGGGATAAATTTACTTGGAGAGCGCCATTTTACCACATAAATTAGAGAATGTACAATGGAATAGAATAGAATAGAATAGAATAGAGAATGTAGAATAGAATAGAGAATGTAGAATAGAGTAGAATAAAATAAAAAATGTAGAATAGAATAGAAAATGTAGAATAGAATAGAGTAGAATAAAATAAAAAAACGTAGAATAGAATAGAAAATGTAGAATAGAATATAGAATATAGAATAGAATAGAGAATGTAGAATAGAATAGAGTAGAATAAAAATTTTAAAAACATAGAATAGAATAGAAAATGTAGAATAGAATAGAATAGAAAATGTGGAATAGAATAGAGTAGAATAAAATAAAAACGTAGAATAGAATAGAAAATGTAGACTAGAATAGAGAATGTAGAGTAGAATAGAATAGAATAGAATAGAAAATGTAGACTAGAATAGAAAATTTCTCAGTACTTAAGATTGTTGTCTTTAACTACTCTCTTTCCCCTAAAATAAGACAGGGCTTTATTTTCTTTTGACCCCCCCCCCAAAAATAAGCGCTTGGAGGTCTCATTATTTTGGAGGTGCAGGAGGCCCCTCAATCTTGGCCCACGGATCAGCTGATGCAGAGAGGGCCAGAGGTTCTGACTCTCTTTCTGGCACACTCTTGCCAGCTTAGGTCACTGGGCCTACCGCTCTTTTCACAGCCGCCACTAAGAGAAGGGGCGCTTCAACGAGGGTTTGCGGGAGCAGCCTCCGCAAGGCCGTTCCGTGTGAATGGCAGGTGCATATGGGCCTCGTGGGGCATGTTCCCTCCCTCCCCCCCAGGAAACGGCGGGAACTGGCTGTGCATGCATTTAAATATTTTCGGGGGAGGACTTATTTTGGTGCATGCACTCAAAAGCCTGATTGGGCCTATTATCCAAGGAGGTCTTATTTTCAGGGAAACGGGGTAGACCTGCCTAGTTCAGGGCAAACAAGCTTTAAGAGGATTGTGGGCCTTTCGGAGAAAGAGGAATTTGGGGAAGATCTGATTCTGGCCACCATTAATTCCCAGAAACTTGCTGGAGACGGTGGTGCAGTATCCATCGGCCGACCAATCCAGCCAGCTGCCTTCAGATTTGCAGAGTTACCTCTTCGGTTTATTTAAGGATCCATGACTATCACTGTATCGAATGTTTTCTGATGAATGCCTTTTTACCACGACCGGCCACTAATTATTGTATGCCAGGACTGGAGAACCTTTTCGGCAAGGTTTTATGAACACTGAGAGCTTATGCACCAGAGACCAATTCCTTGGGTACCTCAAATCACACCTGGCCAATAAAGAATTCTAATTCTAAATGATCAAGCATCGTTTCTATTTTGGCCTAGAATTTAAAAGAGCCACCGTGGATAAGATTTATACCAGGGGGTGTCAAACTCAAAGGCCCACGGGCCGGATGCAGGCTGTGAGGTGCTTAGATCTGGCCCATGGGGTCGGCCTGGAAATACCAAAGGACCATCCCATGGTGTCCTCTGCTAGCAAAAATGGGCCCCGTGTGGTGGCCCCCTTACCCCATTTTGGCCAGCAGCGAGCTGCAGGAGGCCATCCAGGCTGAAAATGAAGGGCTGTAGGGCCCCTCTGCACCACGTTTTGGCCAGCAAAGTATTGTAGGGGGCTTCTGTCCTGTCCGCCATCTGTCCCATGTTCCCCCCCCCTCCGGGCCGGCCCACCGAGGATAACTACAATGCTATCCTGCCCTCAAAGAAATCCAGTTTCACACCCCTGATTTATGCTATGTGGAGATGAATTATATACATGGAATATATATTCATCTAATTACAGAGTACGCACAAGGAGAGAGGAAAAAATTACAGTATTCCTGCTACTACCCGAAATGAGAATAATTATAATGAAGATGGGTTCCTGGCAGAGGCGCGTTGCAAATCCCTGCGCTACCGGTTCGCTCGTGCATGCACAGAAGTGTCCGGAAGGGTGAGCAGAACTTCCCACCACTGCCTCTACTGGTTCGCCTGATGCGGGCTGAACTGAGAGCAACCCACTTCTGGTAACTGCAAAACAGAAGTGGCATTCAGCAGGTTCTGACTGGTTCTGGAGAACTGGTAGTGGAAATTTCGAGTAGGAGAACCGGTAAATACCGCCTCTGACTGGCCCCGCCCACATCTATTCTCTGCGAGTCCCAGCTGATCGGGAGGGAATGGGGATTTTGCAGTATGCTTCCCCTGGAGTGGGGAGGGAATGGAGATTTTGCAGTATCCTTCCCCTGCCATGCCCACCAAGCCACGCCCCACAGAACCGCTAGTAAAAAAAATTGAATCCCACCACTGCTGCAAACTCATTTTAACCTCAATCCCTGGGAAAGAGCGGCTAACTAGAGCACAGAGGTGACTCTTTATTCCAGCGAAATGGCTTTATTGAAACTCCAGAGTGAATTGCCGAGTCCTCTTTGGAGGCCTGTTGGCTTCCTTCCACTTATCATTTCTGGTTTTACAGGATGGTCCTACTGGCACGATCCACACGGGGAGGTTGGAAACTGGTTGGCATGAAAATTCCAAAAGGGTGGCTGCCCACAACCACATTGCTAAAACCTCACCTTAAGATGGTTTATTGCTGAGAAGTTTGTGGTTTTAGCAAGTGATGGTTCTGTTAGTCAACAGCCAAGCCCAAGATAGATGAGAGGGAGAGAGCAAGGGAGGGAGGGAGAGTGTGAGAGAGAGAGGGATAGATAGATTAGATAGGCAGAAGACAGACAGATAGATACAAGAGATTAGACAGACAGGCAGACAGAGATTAGATGGACAGAAGACAGATAAAGAGATTAGATAGATAGATAGATAGATAGATAGATAGATAGATAGATAGATAGATAGATAGATGATAGATAGATGATAGATAAATAGAAAGAATAGACAGATAAAGATTAGATAGATAGATAATAGGTAGATTAGGTAGGCAGAAGATAGATACAAGACAGATAGACAGATAAAGAGATTAGAGATAGATATATAGATAGATAAGATTAGATAGACAGAAGACAGATACAAGAGATATAGATAGATAGACAGTCAGATTAAAGACAGACAGATAAGAGATCATGATAGATAGATACATAGATAGATAGATAGATAGATAGATAGATAGATAGATAGATAGATAGATAGAGATAGATAAATAGACAGACAGAGATTAGACAAATAAATAATAGGTAGATTAGGTAGGCAGAAGACAGATACAAGAGATTAGACAGACAGACAGACAGATAAGAGAGAGAGAGAGAGAGATACAGATAATAGACAAAAGAGATTAGAGATAGATAGATAGATAGATAGATAGATAGATAGATAGATAGATACGATAGCAGATAATATAAAGATGAGATAGGTACAAGAGATTAGAGATAGTTAGGCAGCAGGCAGACAGACAGACAAACGTGGAGATAAGAGATCCGACAGACAGACAATGTTTATAGCAATTTAACCTGAGGGTTTTCTCCCTGCACTTGGCCAATCCAGAAAAAAACAGGCGTGTAAACAGATCTCTCTTGCGGTGTCACATGTGCATCCATCAAGACCCAGGAAAGGTATCCTACCCCAACCTTCCTTGTGTGAGAGGAATGAAGAGAAACCTGTCCCAGCATGGCGAAGGGGAAACCCTGCATGTGAGGCCAGGGGGCCTCCTAGAGACACGGTGGCCTAAAAATTGGAAATCTGTATTTAACCAAAAGGCAGCGGGGGGGGGGGGGCTCCCTCCCCAGGGGAGGGGGGCATTCTAGGTGCAGTTTTAAGGGCCACCTGGGCACCAGCCCACTCCGCTGAGTCTCCCTTCCTGCTTGCCGATTCTTTAGTTAGTTAGTTTATGGTCACTGCATGCCGTACAACGAAATTAAATGCGGTCTTTCTAACTATAAAAATAAAAACACGCATCCTTCACATGCCATACAATTGAAATTGAAAACCCCTGATATTGCATTAATGTTGCACTATATCGTAGAATTCAATATCGTTACTTGCCCCAGGATAGAAGCTGTTTTTCAGCCTATTTGTCCATGTTTTTATCGTTCGGGTACCGGCTGCCAGATGGTAATCGTTCAAAAAAAGAAAGGGGTGCCCAGGATAAGATGGATCTTGAAGGATGTTTTGAACTACTTTCTTCTGGGGGAGAAGAGGCGAAACTGGGCTCCAGAGAGGAGGTGGGGTTGTGCCAGTGTTGACTGGCCCCCATCACCAAAATGTCTGCAGGGAGGGGGTTATGCCAAAGCAAGCCCCCCCAAAACCAAAGACACCGTCTCTGCTGCTTGGCTAATTTTCTTAGCCAAAGACTTCCCACTCCAAACTGATGAAATATTTTGATTGTGGGTGGGTGGGCTCTTTTCCCTCGGGCCGGACCTGAACTCGGACCTGGCTGAGGATAGGAACCTCGTCCTGGAGAGGAGCCAAGCAGGACCAACGGGCAGCCTTGTCCATCCTCCCCCTCCGTGTCCCGTCCCCCACGCAAACCCGATATCACGCCCCACTCCCTTCCTCGGGAAACCCCCCCTCCCCGAGCGATTTAGGAGGTGGCCGGGAGGGGGAAGCCCCTTCCCCCCGGCAAACCTCCAACCGAAGCCCAAAGCAAGCAAGTCCGACGTGGAAAACCCCTCAAAGGCTGGAGAGCCACGCGCGTTGCGTGGAGAGGAGAAAAACAAGGAGAGGCATGGGGTTTATTTGGGGGGGAGGGGCGTGGAAGACCCGAGGGCCACGCTGTTTCCAGGGGGGTGGGAAGCAAAGGCCGTCCTGGACGAGCCACCCACGCCGAGGGCCGCGCGGAGACCCGCTGTAACGTTCACTCGGGGAACTCCGCACGCGGCGGTCGCGCCAACGGGAGTCTCTGGGCTTGCGGGGGAGGGGAGAGGTCAGAAGAAGGGACGGTGGGGCGACCCCCCCCCCAGGGATGGGGGGTGGGGGCGTGGCTAGGTCGCCTCTGGGTGCTCCAGCCTCCCCCCCCCACGGGCCTCGAGCGTCCCTGCCCCGCCCCCACCAGCCCGGGCTTGCTTACCTGCCAAGCGGGCGCCCTCGGGCCCCCTTCGGCGGTGGCGCCTCTGCCCGCGCTGCGGCTCCGTTTGCGGCTCCCGCTGCTCCAGCCGGGGCTCTCCAGCTGTCCGACGCGAAGTTGCCCCACTCCCGCGCGCGTCCCCGCGCTGGCTGCCTGCTCCCTCCGTCCTGCCGGCCGCGCGCCGCGTTCCCGCCCCCGCACCGGGGAGGGGAGGGGGGGCCGGGCGGCTGACAAGCCACGCCACGCGCGCTCCCGAGGCCTCTCCGGGGGCCCCCAGCTGCCACGCAGGCCGCTGCTCGCTCCTCGGGAACGAGCGCGCACGCACCAGGAAAGCGGGGGGAGGACCCGAGGAGGAGGAGAAAGAGGGGAGGGGAGGAGTCTTGCGCGCGCGCTCCCGCGCCTTCAGCCACGGCGGTTGGCTGGGGAGGGGGGGGGGCTCCCCTTGCGCGCCTCCCCTTGCGCGCGGGCCCCGGAGTCGCGGCTCCTCCGCGGTCTCCAAAGCCGCGGGCGCTAGGCTGGGAAGGGGGGGGATCGGGGTGGTGTGCCCCCTCGCCCGATGGAGGTCCCCCTTCTGGCCCGGGAGCGTGGGGGGTGGGAAGCCCAGGGGGCCCCGGGATTTGGTGGCCGGGGTGTCTCCAAGGTAGCCCCCCCCTCTTCTAGGGGACGCGCCGATCGCCGCAGCGCCCCTGAACTTCGGTGCGCAAAGACGGAATCGGCGCGCTGGAGAAAGTTTCGGCCAAACAAAAACAAAAAAAAGCACCAAGAGTATCTTTGGAGCGTTGTTGTTTCCGTTTGTTGTGGTTGTTCTTTCTGCAACAAATGTTGCCTTTTGGACTTCCGGAAAGAGTTAGCCAAGATGAATGAAAGATTGACACGTTGTTGTTGTTGTTGTTGTGGTGGTGGTTAGATTGTTTGAGGGATTCGTTGGGGTGCTTTGAGTTTTCCCAGGAACAGAAGACACAAATCCCAGAAAAAGTTTGGTGAAGTGAATAAAATAGAATGTAGAATAGAATAGAGCAGTGTTTTTCAACCTTTTTTGTGCAAAGGCACACTTTTTTCATGAAAAAAATCACGAGGCACACCACCATTAGAAAATGTTAAAAAAATGTAACTCTGTGCCTATATTGACTATATATAAAGTAATTCTCCCATGGCACACCTTACACTATGTCGCGGCACACTAGTGTGCCGCGGCACAGTGGTTGAAAAACACTGGAATAGAGAATGTAGAATAGAATAAAATATAGAATAGAATAGAGAATGTAGAATAGAATAGAATAGAGAAAGTAGAATAGAAAAGAATACAATAGAATAGAGAATGTAGAATAGAATAAAAATAGAATAGAATAGAGAATGTAAAATAGAATAGAATAGAGAAAGTAGAATAGAATAGAGAATGTAGAGTAGAATAGAAAAGAATAGAATAGAGAATGTAGAATAGAATAGAGAATATAGAATAGAATAAAAATAGAATAGAGAATGTAGAATAGAATAGAGAATGTAGAATAGAATAGAGTAGAATAAAATAAAAAAGTAGAATAGAATAAAAAATGTAGAATAGAATAGAGAATGTAGAATAGAATAGAGAATGTAGAATAGAATAAGGAATAGAATAGAGAATGTAGAATAGAATAGAGAATAGAAGAAGAGATAGCATAGAATACAATGGAGAATAAGGAATAGAATAGAGAATGTAGAATAGAATAGAGAATGTAGAGAATAGAATAGAGAATAGAATATAATATAATAGAGAATGTAGAATAGAGAATGTAGAATAGAATAAGGAATAGAGAATGTAGAATAGAATAATAGAATAGAAGAAGAGATAGCATAGAATACAATGGAGAATAAGGAATAGAATAGAGAATGTAGAATAGAATAGAGAATGTAGAATAGAATAAAAATAGAATAGAATAGAGAATGTAGAATAGAATAGAGAATATAGAATAGAATAAAAATAGAATAGAGAATGTAGAATAGAATAGAGAATGTAGAATAGAATAGAGTAGAATAAAATAAAAAAGTAGAATAGAATAAAAAATGTAGAATAGAATAGAGAATGTAGAATAGAATAGAGAATGTAGAATAGAATAAGGAATAGAATAGAGAATGTAGAATAGAATAGAGAATGTAGAATATAGAATAGAATAGAATAGAGAATAGAATGTAGAATAGAATAGAGAATATAGAATAGAATAAAAATAGAATAGAATAGAGAATGTAGAATAGAATAGAGAATATAGAATAGAATAGAATAGAATAGAATAGAGAATGTAGAATAGAATAGAGTAGAATAAAATAAAAAAGTAGAATAGAATAAAAAATGTAGAATAGAATAGAGAATAGAAGAAAAACGTAGAATAGAATAGAAAATATAGAATAGAATAGAATAGAGAATGTAGAATAGAATAGAATAGAGAATGTAGAATAGAATGTAGAATAGAATAGAATAGAGAATGTAGAATAGAATAAGGAATAGAATAGAGAATGTAGAATAGAATAGAGAATATAGAATAGAATAAAATAAGGAATACAATAGAATAGGAGAATGTAGAATAGAATAGAGTAGAATAGAATAGAAAATGTAGAGTAGAATAAAAT
This sequence comes from Thamnophis elegans, assembly GCF_009769535.1. Classification (NCBI taxonomy): domain Eukaryota; kingdom Metazoa; phylum Chordata; class Lepidosauria; order Squamata; family Natricidae; genus Thamnophis; species Thamnophis elegans. Next base: position 28,979,340 of record NC_045556.1, read on the forward strand.
ACAAAAGAATAGAATAGAGAATGTAAAATAGAATACAGAATGTAGAGTAGAATAAAATACAAAAGAATAGAATAGAGAATGTAAAATAGAATACAGAATGTAGAGTAGAATAGAATAGAATAGAAAATGTAGAGTAGAATAAAATACGAAAGAATAGAATAAGAATGTAGAAGAGAAGGGAAGAAAAGAGAAGAGAAGAGGGGGTCAAGCTATTGTCCAAAGCACCTGAAGACCAGACAAGGAATAATGGATGGAAACTGACCAAGGAGAGATTCAACCTGGAAATAAGGAGGAATTTTCATGCATGGAATAAAAGTTGCCTTCAGAAGTTGTTGGAGCTTCATCACTGGAGACTTTTAAAAAGAGACTGGACTGATATCTGTCAGAAATGATGTGGGATCCCCTTCTTGGGCAGGAGGGGGGTTGGACTTGATGACCTACAAGGTCCCTTCCAACTCTGTTAATCTCCTACATGGCATCTCATATTTTATGTTATTTTATTTTTCGGGGTGATCATGCCAACTTCTTTCTCCCTTGCTACTTAACAAGGCAACCTTCTCCCCACCCCCAGGACTCTGAAGCACATTTTTGCATGTCTATTAGTGATTTGTCAGATCTGGGTGGAGCCCTAACCATGCAAAATTAATCCTGTTTGGTTTCCGTGCCCAAAGACGGGAAGAAAGCTTAGCTCCTATAACCGCAGCCTTCAAAAATCAGTCTTCATCGGGGCGAGAGGCCTATAATTTTTGCCTTCCGCTTGATCTCCTGCTAATTGTACAGTGACGGAGCGAGGAAATGCACACAAATTAATGCTCCTGCAATTACTGCATTAAGCAGCCAGGCTAAGTCATAATATCCTTTGTTTGGGTTCGACTCCGCTGACAGCCGCTGAGATTTTCCTAAGCCACAGTTTAGGGTTGATTGTACCGTGTGTGCCGTGCGAAGGGTAGGGAGCCGTCAACTCTGGCTAAGCGGACCCTGTTTTTGTAATTGTGTGTGTGAAAGTCACAGTATCACGTTAAAATGGATATTTGTCTTTGTTTTTTTCCAAGTTTTAGTATTTTATTCATAAATATTTTCAAAACAGTGCATTGTCAGGGTGTATCATTTACAGAAGCAAGGTAAAGATATGTATATGCCAGTAGTGGGATTCAGCCAGTTCGCACCACTCTGGGAGAACCGGTTCTTAACTTTCTGAGCAGTTTGGTGAACTGGTTGTTAGAAGAAATCATTAGGGCAGAGAACCGGTTGTTAAATTATTTGAATCCCACCACTGGTGTGTGTGTGTGTGTGTGTCTGTGTGTGTGTCTCTGTGTGTGTGTGTGTGTGTGTGTGTGTGTATGTATATATGTATGTTGTATTTGTGCTGATAAATAAATAAAGGGAGACTAGTATAGATCTATTTCAAGCTATTTAGCTCTCATCAGCTAGCCATGCCCTTACTGGGAATTGAACCTGTGCTGTATTGCATCTTAGGCACATGTGCTAACCACTAAGCCACAGAGCTCGACTCCTTATCAGCCAAGCCAGGGTGAAAGGTATCTATTTTAGATTTACAACCCCCGGTATGCCCAAATATGGGAGGAAGATCACTACTTCCATTCTCTATATTATATATATATATATGTGTGTGTGTGTGTGTGTGTGTGTGTGTGTGTGTGTGTGTGTGTATGTGTAGGTGTAGGTGTAGGTATAGGTATAGGTATAGGTATAGGTATAGGTATAGGTACAGGTACAGGTACAGGTACAATTTCCCCCTGAAAATAAGACCTCCCCAGATAATAAGCCCGATCAAACTTTGGAATGCATGCACTAAAATAAACCTTCCCCTGAAAATAAGCCCTCCCCAAAAATATTGCAAACACAGCAGCAGCTGTGAGGTGACCACGCTTGCCGCCACCTGCACCTCAAAAATAATAAGACCTCCTCAAAAATAAGGCCAAGTGCTTATTTTGGGGGTCAAAAGAAAATAAGACCCTGTCTTATTGGGGGGAAACACGGTGTGTGTGTGTGTGTGTGTGTGTGTGTGTGTGTGTGTGTGTGTGTGTGTGTGTGTGTAATTTTTTCCTGATAAATAAATGAAGGGAGACCAGTATAGATCTATTTCAAGCTATTTAGCTCTCATCAGCCAGCCATACCCTTGCTGGGATTCAAACCTGGGCTGTTTTTATGTTACGCAGTTGTATTAGCCTCTAAGCCACAAGCTCTCCTCCCTTATCAGCTGAGCCAGGGGAATGATTAGATGTTTTGTTAAGGCATCTGGTATGCCCGTGTGTGTGTGAGTGTGTGTGTGTGCGTGCACGCGCACTCACCCACATATTTCTTCGAGTGGCTTTCTCTCCAAGAGCAACTCTCCACTCCGTAGAGCAAGATAGAAAAGAACAATTAATAAGAAAACACTGATGCGGTGAAACTTTAGAGTTAGCCCATGCTTAAAAACAAAACAAAACCAACAACAGAGAAATTTGGAAAAAAGAACACGCAGCACAATTGTATCTGCGGTCGCTCTTGAAACAGACAGAAGGTTGAGTGCTAATAATTTTTCAGCAGCCGCATTAGTAATCGCTAAAGTTTGCTAGAGGAGAGAGAATATTCATTCTGAAATTCATCTGTCCTTCATAAGAAAGATCCAAGTTTGGCGATGCGGTGATATCCTTTATCGATTGCTAAAAAAGGACTCTGGACCAGTGGTGGGATTCAAATGTTTTTACTCCCGGCCCTGTGGGTGTGGCTTGGTGAGTGTGGCATGGCTTGCAGGGTGTGGCAGGGAAAGGATACTGCAAAATCTCCATTCCCTCCCGATCAGTTGGGACTCAGAAGGCAGAGAATAGATGGGGGCGAGGCCAGCCAGAGATGGTTTTCGCCGGTTCTCCGAACTACTCAAAATTTCCGCTACCGGTTCTCCAGAACTGGTCAGAACCTGCTGAATCCCACCTCTGCTCTGAACATCCTAGGCCAGTGATGATGAACCTATAGCACGCCAGGCAGTGCCCATTGCTCTTCCGGGTTCCGGCATGCACATGCGCGCTGGCCAGCTGGTCTTCACGCACATGGGAGCGCCGGAAACTGGAAGAGAAGCTCCATGGTGCTCACGGGTGCCCCGGGAAGCTGAGCTTCCGGTTTCTGGCGTGCACATGCATGCCGGCCAGCCTGGTCTTCGCACACACTGGTCTTCACAGCTAGCCAGGGCCAGGTGCGCACCGGACGCCAGAAGAGCAACAGGTGACGGCTGGCATGCAGAGAGATGGCTCTGCGTGCAACCCTCTGGCATGTGTGCCATAGATTTACCCTCACTGACCTAGCATGTCCAGGCGTCCTTCCTTAGCAATCGATAAAGGATATCACCTCATTGCAAAACTTGGATACTTCCTTATGAAGGACACATGAATTTCAGAATTTCTCTCTCTTCCTTCCCCCCTTCTCTCCCTCTCCCTCTCTCTCTCTCTATCTCTCCATCTCTTTCTCCCTCTCTCTCCCTCTCTCTCTCCCCCCTCTCTGTCCCTCTCTCTCTCCCTCTCCCTCTCTCTCCCTCTTCCTCTCCCTCTCTCTCCCTCTCTCTCACCCCTCTCTCCCTCCCACTCCCCATCTCTCCCTCTCTCTCCCTCCCTCCCCCTCTCTCTTCCTCTCTCCCCCCTCTCTCCCTCTCTCCCCCTCTCTCCTCTCTTCTCTCTCCCTCTCTCCCTCCCCTCCCTCCCTCTCTCTCAGTTACGAATAAATGCTCACTGCCTCGTGAATTGAACATGGGCAATTAGCCTCAAAGGTGTCCAGGGGGTCAGTTGTATCTTCCTGGAGAACGAGGAAGAAAAAACACCACGGTTTGGCTTTCAGCCAGGCTTCTTCGTGGACCTCCAAGTCTGCTCCGTTCTCAAGTTTCCATGTAGTCGGGAGTCCCAACGGAAGCCTCCGTGCCAAGGAATGCATGCCACCATGTGACTCGTCTTTAAGGAAGTTGGGGAAGGAAAACTGGAGGGCTCAAAGACATGGCAGGAAGGCCCCCCTCCTCTCCTTTTGTTTTCTCTCCCTCTCCTGGTGTGTGGTCTCTCTCTCTCTGGTTAAGATTTGGAGATCTGAATATACAGGGAGGAAGGGAGACACTCTGAGAGTTCAAAGGCCTCACAGGAAGCCCCCCCTCATTCTCTCATTTGGGTCCTCTTCTCATTCTCTCTCATTCTCATTCTCTAGTTCTCTCACTTCCCTCATTTTCCTCCACTCGCTCATTCTCTTTCTCTCTTGCCTCTCATTTTCTGTCTTCTCTCTCATTCTCTCTCTCCTCGTGCTCATTTTCTCTCGTTCTCTCCTCCCACCTCCTCATTCTCTCTCGTTCTCTCTCCCCCCACCTCTCATTTTCTCTCTCTTCTCTCTCTCATTCTCATTCTCTCATTCTCATTCTCTCTTGTTCTCATTCTCTCGTTCTCTCATTCTCTCTTGTATTTCTCATTCTCTCTCGTTCTCTCACGTCTCATTCTCGTTCTCGCTCACCACCCTCAGTTTCTCTCCATTTTCCTCATTCTCTCTCTCTCTTCCTCCCCATTTTCTGTCTTCTCTCTCGTTCCGCTCTTTCTCTCATTCTCTTGTTCTCTCTCATTCTCTGTCGTTCTCTCTCTCGCCTCTCATTTTCTCTCTTTTCTCATTCTCTTGTTCTCATTTTCTCTCTCTCTCATTCTCTCTCGTTCTCTCTCTCATTCCTGTTGTTCTCTCTCACCTCTCATTTTCTCTCTCTTCTCTCATTCTTTCTCTCGTTCTCATTTTCCTCATTTTCTCTCTTTCTTTCACCTCTCATTTCTCTCTCTTCTCTCATTCTCTCTCTCATTCCCATTTTCTCTAATTCTCTTTCTCTCTCTTTCTCTTTCTCTCTCTTTCTCTCTCGTTCTCTCTCTCACCTCTCATTTTCTCTCTCTTCTCTCTTATTCTCTCACTCTCATTCTCTCTCATTCTCTCATTCTCATTCTCTCTCGTTCTCATTCTCTCATTCCAGTGGTGGGTTCTAGATCCCGTTCCAACTGGTAAAGTTGGAATGGGCCCAGCAACGTCCACATGGATGCAAGCAGCACGTACATGCGTCTTAGCACCTCCACGAGCCTCCACGATGTCCAGCTGCTCAGCGAGCATTGTGCAGGCACTGTATGGGCCATGCGCATGCGCGGAAGCGCAGAAGACCAGTAAGGAGCTTGGACGGGCAGGTGGGCCCTCTGGAGCACTGTACTGGAACAGAATCCAGTGCTCGGAGCTGGCTCTGGTACACCCGTACCGGGGGATACCACCTGCAAAACCCACCACTGTCTCGTTTCTCTATCTCACCTCTCATTTTCTCTCTCCTCTCTCTTCCTCTCCTCTCTCTCTCTCTTCTCTCTCTCTCATCTTCTCTCTATTCTTTCCCTCTTCTCTCTCTCATTCTCTCTCATTCCTCATTATCTCCTCCATTCCTCCTCAGTTTTTCTCTCTCTCTTCTCTCTCATTCTCATTCTCTCCTCCGCCTCTCGTTCCTCTCTCTCTCTCTCATTCTCTCCCATTCTTCTCTCTCCTCCTCCCTCTCTCTCATCTCTCTCTCTCTCTCTCTCTCTTGCATTTTAGAGATTTTAGAGATGCTAATCTACAGAGAGGAATGGATATGAGGGCTCAAAGACCTGGAGGAAGCCTCCCCCTCATTCTCTTTTCTTGCTCCCTCTCTCGTTCTCCTCTCTCTCTCTCTCCTCGCTCATTGTTTCTCTCGTCTCTCTCGCTGTCTCATCTCACGTTCTCTCCTCTCATTTTCTCTCGCCTTTCTCTCTCTCTCTCTCTCTAATTGTCTCTTCTCTCTTGTTCTCTCATACTCTCTCTCTCTCTCTCTCTCTCTCTCTCTCTCTCTCTCGTGCATTAAGATTTGGAGATCTGAATTTATAGGGAGGAAGGGAGACACTTCCGCCCTGCAGTGAGATTCTGACAGCACCCCTAAGCAGATCACAAAATCTGGAGAGCTCTGATGGCTGCCTGACAGTCTGACCAGGACATGTATAATTCACACAAAGCCAACAGAAAATTGGTCTCCCGCATCAGGGAAAAGTAGATAAGAAGAGGCTATACGTTGTCCTCAACTTATGGCCACAATGGGGACCAGAAATTCTGTGGCTAAATAAGGTGGTTGTTTAAGCAAGCCAGATTTGATTTTGTAATCTTTTTTGCCATGGTTGTTAAGTGAATCACTGTGGTTGTTAAGTGAACCAATCACGTCTAACTTTCAATTATTTCAGAATTTCTGGATCTGCTTCTCAGCCAGCCAGCCTGCCTTTCCTTCCTTCCTTCCTCCCTCTCTCCCTCTCTCTCCTTCCTTCCTTCTTCTCATTCTCATCTCCTTCCTTCCTTTCTCTCCCTCTCTCTTCCCCTCCCTTCCTCCCTTCCTCCCTCCCTCTCCTCCTTTCTTTCCTCTTGTTCTTCCTTCTTTCCTTCCTTCCTCCCTCTCATTCTCATCTCCCTTCCTTCCTCTCCCTCCTTCCATCCTCCCTCCCTCCATCACTCCCCTCTCTTTGCTTCCTTCTTTCCTCTTATTCCTCTCATTCTTCCTTTCCTTCCTTCCTCTCATTCTCATCTCCTTCCTTCCTCTGCTTCCCTCCCTCTCCTTGTTTTCTTTCTTTCTTTTTCTTTAACGAAATTCTTTCTTTTCTTTCTTTCTATCCTTTCTTACTGTCTTCTTTCCTTCTTGTCTTTCTTTCTTTCTTCATTCTTTCATTCTTTCATCATCTCTTCCTTTCTGCACTCCTCTCCCTCCCCCCTCCCTCCTCTCCTTGCTAACCTTCTTTCCTCTTATTCTTCCGTCCCTTCCTTTCATTCCCAACTCCTTCCTGTCCTTCCTTCTATTTTCCCCCCACCTCCTCCTTGTTTAGTTGCTGGAAGTTTCACACTTCCATTCCTCGTAAAATGTTGGAATTCATTACGATACTTTTTGTTTTGAAGGGGGGGAGCGCGAGATAGGCCTGGGCTTGGCAGCTGTGCGTCCTTTTGTTTCATGTTGCATTTCTCCCCCCCCCCTCCCCCTCCTCCTTAAAAACCGAAGCCAAATTCACCATTTGTGATGAACAACGCAGACATCCCTCCCTGATTTCCTCCTGACACATCATGCACAACATCCCGCCAACTGTGAGTGTATGTGTGTGTGTGTGTGTGTGTTTTTCAAGCTAATTTGTCTGGAATGCTCCAATTGGCGGCAGCTCCCTGCCTCCATGCTAGTGGCGAATGGTTTGGAGGGAATTGGCTCAGCTTCCCAACTTCACAGCCAGATGTTCCCCATCCAGCAGCTACGATACCTCCTCCCCCCCCTTACTCATTCCAAGTCCAACATTTTTTTTTTCCGGGATTGCAAACTCCGCTACGGAATTCAGAAGTCTCTTTTAACAGGCTTGGCCAGGGCATTACATTGTTTTTTCTCCAAAAGGGAAACAAAGCAAAAAAGCCAAACACACAAAAAGTTTTGTGTTTGTGTGGTGTGTATCTTTCGTTTTGCAGTTCCACCACAGATGATAGCGATCTTTCGGCCGGAGGAAGACTTTGCAGAAAAGAGAAACCCCTAAAATTGCAACGTTGACTCTTTCCCGCAGATTTAGATCACTCTTCCTCGTGCTTTTAAGGCTGCAAAAATAGAATATATATATTTTTGGGTTTAAAGTTTTTTTTTTTTCATTTTTGGAACAAATAACCACATGTCTACTGTTACATAACCAACATTATTTTATATTATTAGATATTTACATCAGTTTGTCTTACCATCAACGCCCAAAAAAGATTATTGGCTCGTGCTCTCCACACCCTGTATTTATATCTTATCCATCCCTTTCTTCTCCCTCTCTCCTCCTCCTTCTCCCTACCTCCTTTCTTCCCTCTGTCATCCTTCTCTTCTCTACTTCCCCTTCCTCTCTCCTTCTCCTCTCTCCCCTTTACACTCCTCCTTTCTCTCCTCCTCTTCCCCCCTGCCCTCTCTCCTAACCCTCTCTTCTTCCCTTTACCTCCTCTCTTCCACACTCTTTCCTTTTTCCATTCCTCCTTTCTCTCCTCCTCTCCCCCCCTGTCCTCTCTCCTCTCCCTCTCTTCTTTACCTCTCTCCTCTCTTCCACACTCTCTCCTCTTTCCACTCTGTCTTTCTCTCCTCCTCCCCCCCCCCCGGGTTTGTGAGCCGCCCTGAGTCCCTCAGGGAATAGGGTGGCATATAAATAAAATAAACCTTCAAACCTTCAAACCTCTTCCCCCATGCCCTCTCTCCTATCCCTCTCTTCTTCCGTTTACCACCTCTCTTCCACACTCTCTTCTTTTTCCACTCCTCCTTTCTCTCCTCTTCCCCCCCCCATGCCCTCTCTCCTAACCCTCTCTTCTTCCCTTTACCTCTCTCCTCTCTTCCACACTCTCTTCTTTTTCCAGGATAGCAGTCTTCCAATTTTTGAGGGGCTGTCACCAAGAAGATGAGGTTAATTTATTCTCCAAAGGACTATAAAGCAGGGCAAGAGAGAATGGATGGAAACTAACCAAAGAGAAAGCGACCTGGGATGAAGGAGAAACTTCCTAACAGGGAGGACAATGAACCAGTGGAAAAGAAGTTGCCTCCAGAAGTTGGGGGTGCTTCATCTCTGGAGATTTCCAAGAAGAGACTGAACAATGACTTGTCTGAAATGGGATAGGATCTCCTGCTTAATCAATAATTCATGGTCTGGACTAAAGGGGCCTCCCCATCTCTGGAGATTTCCAAGAAGAGACTGAACAATGACTTGTCTGAAATGGGATAGGATCTCCTGCTTTAGCAGGGGCTGGACTAGAAGACCTCCAAGGTCCCTTCCAGCTTCCTCCCTTCCTTCTGTCCTGAAATGTTATAGGGTCTCCTGCTTGAGCAGGGGGCTGGACTAGAAGACCTCCAAGGTCCCTTCCAGCTTCCTCCCTTCCTTCTGTCCTGAAATGTTATAGGGTCTCCTGCTTGAGCAGGGGGCTGGACTAGAAGACCTCCAAGGTCCCTTCCAGCTTCCTCCCTTACTTCTGTCCTGAAATGTTATAGGGTCTCCTGCTTGAGCAGGGGGCTGGACTAGAAGACCTCCAAGGTCTCTTCCAGCTTCCTCCCTTCCTTCTGTCCTGAAATGTTACAGGATCTCCTGCTTGAGCAGGGGGCTGGACTAGAAGACCTCCAAGGTACCTTCCAGCTCTATGCTGATTGATTGTACAGTATTAAAAAGGCACAAGCAGCCATTTACAAAAGCTTCAGCTTTTTAATCAAAATTCACTGGTTTTGGAAAAGGGGCCATCGGACTCCTTCTGATGCCTGCAAACCAGTTTCTGAGACCCCGTGTTCAACTCGCAGGATTCCCAGGGAGTCAGCATTGGTGTAAGAAAGGGCGAGTTGGGGGGATGGGGAACGAGTGCCACAGAGCCCCCAAATCATCACTGACAAGAGTTTGTGAGTGTGATAAAGGCTGCTTTTTTAGGCTGGCAGGGCAGGGGTGAAAAGGTGAAAGCAGGGAATACAGCTTCCTGCTGTTCAAGAGCAGTTTGCCCCTGTGAGAAGTGATACCCACAACCCTGTAGTGTGAGTTCCGGCTGAAAGGGTGTTCATGTCAGTGCTGAGTCAGATCATTCTGAATTGCGGTTGCCCCTTCCCCAACTCGGTGCCCCCTTCTTCCTGATTTTGGGGCAGAAGTGCTCGGATGCCACTGGATGCCAGGTTGCAATACAGCAAATCCTGGACTTCAAGTGAACTGCCAATTCCTCTTGCTAAGCAAGATGAACAAGGTGGCTCAGTGGCTAAGATGCTGAGCTTGTCAGTCAGAAAGGTCGGCAGTTCGGCAGTTCGAATCCCTACCGCTGCGTAATGGAGTGAGCTCCCGTGACTTGTCCCAGCTTCTGCCAACCTAGGAGTTTGAAAGCATGTAAAAAATACAAGTGGAAAAATAGGAACCACCTTTGGTGGGAAGAGAACAGCGTTCCGTGAGCCTTCGGCGTTGAGTCATGCCGGTCACATGACCCCAGAGATGTCATCGGACAGCGCTGGCTCTTCGGCTTTGAAAAGTCTGTGCATGCACATAACATTAAAAAAGGGGAGGAAATTGCATTTTTCTATGAAGATTGTTCTGCGCATGTTCAGAACATAAAATCAAGATGGTGGCCCCAAGAACAGAACCGGTTCGGTCACGTGTCCAGCCGAATTATTACCAATTCGGCTGAACCAGTAAGAACCCACCTCTGCTATCATGTACCGTATTTTTGGGAGTATAAGACACATCAAGATTTTCAAGAAGCAAATTTTTTTAAAAAGTTTTTGCACTCTGCAGACCTCCCCAAAACAGCCAAAAAAAGGGCATGCATAGCCTTTAGGAGGCTTCCAGAGTGCTCCTGGGCGCTGGGTGGGGGGAATGAGCAAAAACCAGCCCGTTTTTCGCTCATTTTTGCCCTCCCGGCCCCCAGGAGTACTCTGGAAACCTCCTAAAGGCTATGCATGTCCATTTTGGCAAATGAGGTGGGGTTTCGGAAGGCCAAAAATGCTGTATTCAGTGTATAAGATGCACCCAGATTTTCACCCTCTTTTGTGGCCGGGGGTGGGAAAGGTGCATCTTATACTCCGAAAGATACGGTATCTATCTCTTACCATCTATCTGTCTGTCTTTCTGTCTAATCTACCATCTATCTATCATAATATTGCTATATTCCTATAGGGTCATGTAGGTATCATGGCTGGCTCTACAGGCAAAAGGGGAAAGTTCAAATGCTAAGTGTTCCTCTGAGGTAATCTTGTCAGCTTTGGCAAGCTAATTGAGCTGCTTATTTGGGGTCTCTATGAATAGATTGGACCAGTCTTTCTGAATGGATAGAAAATCTCCATTCCTAAAGACCAGCCTCTTCACAAATTTCTGCTTAAAGCTGTTTTCCTATGGCAGGAAGACAGGGATGGATTCCTGCCTTTGATTTTTCCTCCTCTTCTCCTTTACAAGAAATATTCCTTTTTTTAAAATCTTAACAATAAAGAACATTTTAATTTGTCACAGTTTGTTAAGTGAATCGCTTATAGTTGTGAAGTGAGTAGCACACGGTCGTGAAGTGGATCTGTTCAGGTTTACCCAAACCAGTAGTTTAAAAAAATGCGTGGCACAGGTGATCGTCGGAATGTTTTAAAAACTTTTTTAAAGCATTTTTTCCACCACTGGTCGTAAGGGTGCAAAATGTGCTTTTTGTTCCGGTGCTGTTGTAAGTCGAAACGGTCCTGAAGTGAAACATTGTATGTCAAGGACAACCTGTCCAGAGAACTGGGCTGTGGATGGCTCCAGAGCTGGAGTTGGCCAACTGCGATGTGCAATATTCAGGAGGAGTTTACCCTCGGTGACAAATTCTTCCTCTTCGATGCAATATGCCCCATGACTCACTTTCTTGAGACACCTGGAGTTCCGCCTGCTTGCAGAGCTCCCGGCTGGGTGTTTGGGACCGACTGTGACGCCCGACAATTGTGGTTCCTGCTCCAGGGAGGGCAGGCCGAAGACAGAAATATTTGCAAGCTTGCAAAAGGCGGGATTATAAAATTGTCCCCACCCCGAAGCTCTTATCACGCAGACGATGAGCAAAACAGGGGCAGGGACAAGGAAAACAGTTACGTCTCCTTTGCCCCCACACCCTACCATAAGGCTAGGATGTTTTGAAATGTTCAAAGAGAGACAAACAGACAGACCTTATTTTTTTATTACCTTATTTTCTCTGTCTCAAGGGGCAAGCTACAACTCATAACTTGACTGAGAGAGAGGAACTACTTCAAGATCACCTTCCAGCCTTCTTAAGGCCGGACTAGAAATCTCCTGGTTTTGTAATCTAGCACCTTCACCCCACTCCCAAACCGGCTCTCTAATAAACCATATGCATGAATGAACAGAGCTGGAAGGGACCTTGGAGGTCTTCTAGTCCAGCCCGCTGCTCAAAGCAGGAGACCCTCTACCATTTTAGACAAGTGGCTGCCCAGTCTCCTCTTAAAAACCTCCAGTTAATGGAGCACCTACAACTTCTGGAGGAAACTTCTGTTCCACTGGTTCATTGCCCTCCCTGTTAGGAAGTTTCTCCTTAATTCCAGGTTGCTTCTCTCCTTGATTAATTTCCATCCATTGTTTCTTGTCCTGCCTTCTGGTGCTTTGGAGATAAATTGGACCCCCTTCTTCTTTGTGGCAGCCCCTCAAATACCGGAAGACTGCTGTCGTGTCCCCCCTAGTCTTTTTTTCCCCTTAGACTAGCCCAAGGGTTGGCCACCTGCGGCTCTGGAGCTCTTTCATCCCTCTGCTGCAGCTCCCTGTCGCCGGTTGGCGCCACAATTTTGAGAGGAGCTTCTGGTTTGGGTGGGAGGAGAGCAGGGCACACTAGGAGGAGACTCTATGGTCAGCTCCCCAATTGATAGGGCTTTCGGTAAAGACAGGTAGAGGAAAAAGGACGCCGTGCTAGGAGGAAACTCTATGGTGGGGGAACTGGACTTCCGGTCAGCTCCAGAATTGAATGGGGGGGGCTTCCAGTTAGAACCTTTTTTTTTTGCCAAAAGTTTTTTTATTTTTTTAACATACATATAATTTAATCCAATTACATCTTAACAAACATTTTTTGAATATTCAATAATATATCAATTCCTCTTGCCATCAAGCCTCTTCAATTTTTATTAGCTCTTCTGCTTTCCATACACCACATTATAGTCTATTTCATCTTCAACTTTTCTCCTCTCCCTCCCTCCTCCTCTCTCCCTCCTCTCTCCCCTCCCTCTCTTCTCTACTTCCCCTTGCGCTATATATATATATGTTGTATTTGTGCTGATAAATAAATTATTTATTTATCAGCACAAATACAACACAAATGTAACAAAGGCAACAGTAAAAATATTGGGTTTCTGTCTGGATTGTGACGAGCCGATGGAAGACAGAGAATGGAAGCAGTGAACTTCCTCCCATATTTGGGCATACCAGGGGTTGTGACTTTAAATACACACACACACACACACACACACACACACACACACACACAGATTATATATATATATATATATATATAATATAATATATATAATATATATATATATATATATATATATATATATATATATATATATACTTAAAGTCACAACCCCTGGTATGCCCAAGTATGGGAGGAAGGTCACACTTCCACTCTCTGTCATTAGGCTAGTCACAAGAGACCATCCAGACAGAAACCCAATATTTTTTACTGTTGCCTTTTTGTTACATTTTTGTTATCAGCATAAATATAACAAAATGTAACAAAAAGGCAACAGTAAAAAATATTGGGTTTCTGTCTGGATGGTCACTTGTGACGAGCCTAATGACAGAGAGTGGAAGTGTGACCTTCCTCCACACTTGGGCATACCAGGGGTTGTGACTTTAAGTATATACCTCCCACCCTGGCTGGCTGTAAGGAGTCATTCTCTGTAGCTCAAATGGTTAACTCCCTGCCTGGGAGGCAATAGAGCACAGGTTCGATTCCCAAAAACTTGGGTATGGCTAGCTGATGAGAGCTAAATAGCTTGAAATAGATCTATACTAGTCTCCCTTTATTTATTTATCAGCATAAATATAACATATATATATATATATATATGTATGTTATATTTATGCTGATAAATAAATAAAGGGAGACTAGTATAGATCTATTTCAAGCTATTTAGCTCTCATCAGCTAGCCATACCCAAGTTTGGAATCGACCTGTGCTCCATTGCCTCCCAGGCAGGGAGGTTAACCATTTGAGCTACAGAGAGCGACTCCTTTATCAGCCAGCCAGGGTGGGAGGTATATACTTAAAGTCACAACCCCTGGTATGCCCAAGTGTGGGAGGAAGGTCACACTTCCACTCTCTGTCATTAGGCTCGTCACAAGAGGACCATCCAGACAGAAACCCAATATTTTTTACTGTTGCATACATATAATGTATATATATACACATATATATGTGTGTGTGTGTGTGTGTGTGTGTGTATGTATGTAGTATGTATGTATGTTATATTTTATGCTGATAATGTATAAATGTAAATGTAACAAAATGTAAATGTAACAAATAAATGTAACAAAAAGGCACACAGTAAAAAAAAAAAATATTGGGTTTCTGTCTGGATGGTCTCTTGTGACGAGCCGAAGACAGAGAGTGGAAGTGTGACCTTCCTCCCATATTTGGGCATACCGGGGGGTTGTGACTTTAAAAATATATATATATATATGTATATATATATACTTAGAGTCACAACCCCTGGTATGCCCAAGTATGGGAGGAAGGTCACACTTCCACTCTCTGTCATTAGGCTCGTCACAAGAGTCCATCCAGACAGAAACCCAATATTTTTTACTGTTGCCTTTTTTGTTACATTTTATTTATTTCTCAGCATAAATATAACAATATATAATATATCTATATATATATATAATATATATATATATATATATATATAATTATATTCCTAAAGGAAAAAAAATATCACTAGTTTTTCTTTTAAAGGTATACCTTTATACGAATTCCATTTGTTTCCTCCCCCCCCTCCCGTCCCCCACTTCGTGGTTAAGAGCCACAAAGGTCCTCTTTAAGGGTTGAAGTTTGCCAACCCCTGGACTAGCCAAACCCAAATCCTGCAGCCGTTCTTCAGATATTTTAATCTCCAGGACTTTGATCCTCTTCGTTGCTCTTCTCTGAACTTTTCCCCAAATCTCAACAGTTGAGATAATGAGTTTAGCTCGTTCAGTTCAGAAACATCCAGAAACTACGACCTTCGCGAACTCACAAATATATATATATATTTTCTCTTTTCACCCAAACGGCTTGGGGATGGTTTTTGCAGTTGTTACAAACTCCTCCAAGTCTCCAGAAATTACTCAGCTGCACCCCATGGCTGAAAAGAAGAAGAAAACCACGAGGATGGTGCGAGGAGGCGCAACAGGAAGGAAGGGAGGATAATAATAATAATGATAATAATTTTTTTTAAAAAAAAGAATCCAGCCAGCAGCTGTCAGAAAATAAAGCAGAAGCAGAAGAGACGGGAAGGAAATTTGAACGGAAGCGCAGATGGAGGAATATAGTCATCTGGAGAAGGAGAAGGAGGAGAGGTCATGAGGAGCCCTCGGCTTCGGAAGGGAGGGTGAAGGAAGGCACAGCATCCCTTTGGGATTGTCTGTTGGCATTTCGGAAGGCATCTGAGCCTGCAGGGTTTCATTTCCCTGGATTCCTGCAGGTGGCAGTGAGGCTAAATGGCCGGAAAAAGAGGTTTGAATCCGGAATGCTTCTCTTTGAAATGGCAGTGTGACAGCCATTCCTTCCTTCCTTCCCTCATTCCCTCCCTTTCTTCCTTCTTTTCCTTTCATCCCTCCCTCCCCTTCCTTCCTTCTTTCCTTCCTCCCACTCTCTCTTTCACCTTCCTTCTCTCCTTCCTTTCATCCCTCCATCCCTCCATCATTCCTCCTTCTTATCCTTCCTCCCACTCCCCCTTTATCTCCCTCCCTCTCCTCCCTCTCCTCCCTCTCCTCCCTCTCCTTCCTTCCTTCCTGCCACCCTTTCTTTTGCCTTCCTTCTCTCCCTTTCATCCCTCCCTCTCCTTCCTTCCCTTCTTCCTTTCCTCCCTCCCTCTCTCCCCTCTCCTTCCTTCCCTCCTTTCTTCCCTCCCCCATCTCCTTCCTTCCTCCCACCCTCTCTTTCACCTTCCTTCTCTCCTTCCTTTCATCCCTCCCTCCCCTTCCTTCCTTCCTTCCTTCCTTCCTTCCACAATCTCTTTTGCCTTCCTTCTCTCCTTCCTTTCATCCCTCCATCCCTCCATCATTCCTTCCTCCTTTTTATCCTTCCTTCCCCCCACTCCCCCTTTATCTCCCTCCCACTCCTCCCTCTCCTTCCCTCCTTCCTTCCTTTCTTCCCTCCTCCCACAATCTTTTTCGCCTTCCTCTCCTTCATTTCATCCCTGCATCCCTCCATCATTCCTTCCTTCCTTCCTTCCTCCTTATCTCTTTCCTTCCTCCCACTCCCCCTTTATCTTCCCTTTCCTCCTGCCTTTCCTCCCTCCCTCTCCTCCCTCTCCCCTCTCCTTCCTTCCTTCCCTCTTTCCTTCCCTCCCTCCCCCTCCCCTCTCCTTCCTTCCCTCCTTCCTTCCCTCCCTCCCCCTCCCCTCTCCTTCCTTCCCTCCTTCCCTCCCTCTCCCTCCCCTCTCCTTCCTTCCTGCCACCCTCTCTTTCGCCTTCCTTCTCTCCCTTTCATCCCTCCCTCTCCTTCCTTCCTATTCAGGACTTACGTTGAGGTTCTGAAACATTGATGCTTTTTTTAGCCTTTGTACGTTCCTCAACATTGAGATATGGGACACTCCCATTTAGGGACCTCCTGAGCGTTTCATATGGGGTGGGCTGGAAGACCTCCTGTCAGATGCCTAAAAGTGATACTGCCATTCAATTGGGAGGAGGGGAGCCTTGGAATTAAATCATTATCTACATCTGAAACAACTGAGTTTTACAACTTTACAACTGGTTTCCTGTCACCAGGAGACTGAAGGTCTCAACATCTCTGGAGGGATGTTTATGGTAGCCATAACTTTGATGTCTAACTAGAGATAGCCAGGGGAACGTGTGCTTTATTGATTCCCAGGGCAGAAGAGTTAAGGAAGCATCTTCACACTTGTGCATTGATCAGAATCTGCATTCAGACAAAGGGGAGGGGTCATTATCAGCTTAATCCCATTTGCACGGCCTAAAGGTTTTCAGATGCTGCTCTGCTTCTAATGGTTTCCATCCTGCTTGACTAAAGGTTCCTTTTGAAATAATCCATTTCGAGAGCCTTCACTTTCTCAAATTAGGAGAGGAGCCATTACACCTCCCTCACAAAGAGCTAGTCTTGGTGGCAATACTTGCTCCAGTTTTATAATCTGGCTCTTCAGAGGAGTTCAAACTAGTGCTGGGGGACACACTTGAAGGAGGTTAATATTTTAGATCAGGGGTCCCCAACCTTTTGGACCTTAGGGATCACTAAATTCATAATTTTAAATCCCACAGATCACTAATATGATCTGCCTATGAACAGCTGGGTGGGCGTGGTTAGGTGGTCATGTGATTGGGTGGGCGTGGCCAACTCAATGTCACTCATGTTAAGGGGTGCCATGCCAGGGTCTACTCGCCACTCCTCACCTGCCCACCCAGGCTCCTTAGGGCCCCAACAGGAAGCCGTTGCTGGAGCTGAGCAGCCGCCAGGAGAAAGATTTGGCAAAAGAGATCAGTTCAAATTGGATCTGACCGAGGAGGAAGCTCAGCAGAAGCACCTCACTGAGGACTAGGAGCATGGGCTTCCCAAGCAGCGAGAAGACCTGCGGGAATGCAAGGCCAGGTGCCATGTCTGGAGGCTCAGTGGGCTGAGATGGTCAGCCAGTTCCAGGCCATGATGCAGTCCCACTGGAACGAGGCCCTCCGGCTCTTCGCCACCAGCGGCTCTTCCCTCCAGCCTTCACCCAAAGCCCCCCCACCAGGAGGCTGAAGCAGACCCCAAGTTGGAATTCCTGCCCCCCTCCGACCCTCACAAAAAGACCCTGAAGGGGGAGACTCTCTGCAACAACACAAGCGTCAATTGCACGTATCCGTGCCAGGGGCCGTAGTTTGAGGACCCCTGAATTAGTGCAATATAAAAAGTTCAAATAATTTTTCTGCGGAACACCCAAATTTTCTCACGGACCACCAGTTGGTGACCGCTGTTTTAGATCATACAAGAGGATCCTTCCAACTGCAGGAGAACTTTGGTTGCTCCTCACAACATCTTATCTCGTTACTCCACCTTCTTCTCCTTCTACTCCACTTCCCATGGTCTCCAGAAACCTAACTTGACTTCCTCTTTTTGCTTCTAGCCTCCCCCCACCCTCCGCTGTCTCTCGCCCACCCTGACCTCACTGGTGGACATGGCTTTTTGCTGGTCAGCCTCTGGAGCTCCACGGCTGCCATTTTTAATGACTTCTGCGCCTACCCATCCCTCAAGGCGCAAGGAATGGGGGCGCGGAGCAAAGAGGATGCTCCTAATGACTTCCGATGGTACATAAAGTTGTCATGTTGATTTTCTAAATGTGGGAAGAAAACCTCTTCGTTTTGTCAACCAAAGGGGACACAGTGCCGAGTTTCCCAGCGCCCAGTCTGCCCCCAATTCCCTCTGGTCATACGACTTCTCTTTTTCACCTGCCGTTGCTTCGGTGAAGATCGCCAGGGCTGTCGATAGCTAATTTATTCATTTTGCTTCCGACATACACAAAGAGAACAGATTTCAAGACAACTTGTCTGGACAACTTACCAGTTAAAATAAGATTTTTTGCAGATCTGCAGATACGGCTTGAAGCTTAACACCTCAAAAACCAAGCTCAAATAAATCAAAGAAGAATGATAGGGGAAAGCGAGAAGATATACAAAAGGGAAAAAAGAGGAAGAAAGGGAATCTTAAGAGGAGGAGATAGAAGGAGAAAAAAGAAACTGAAGAAAAGAGAGCCAGAGATGAACTGAGAGAAAATGGTTAGGAAAGGAGAAAAATGGAAGTGATGTTGATAGAAAATGGAAATATGGATATTGTTAAATATATAGCTAACTAGAATATTATTGTTCAGTGTGGATAACCAATTAAGTGAGATGCTTGTTATAGTAAAATGATATATGCGACATACAAAAACTAGAAATAATAACTGGAAAATGACATGATAAAGTTGATCTATTATTCAGGGAAGGGCGAAAAGCGATTATGTTTACTTGTTAAGAAAAATCAAAATATAAAGTGATAATTTTTTTGCAGGGAATATGTGGGGGCCAAATTAGAAAATATGTGATGTAAACTTAAGTATGCATAAGAGAAAATGTAAAGGGGGGGGGGGAACCAACACTCTGTTTGTATAATATAGTCTTTATTGTCATTGTCCAAAATAAATACAACGGGATTGGTTGTAGAGGCTTTGAAGTTTGTAACAAAAAAATAAAAAATATATATGCAAAAAAACAAACAAACAAACCAAGATCCCGATCGTCAGTAAAACAACCCATTAACTAACCACTGATAAATTTGGAAGGAAATCCACTAGAAAAAGTTGAAAGGATCGCGTACCTTGGTTCTAATTTACATGAAAGCTCCGTGAAGTGAAGACAAGGATAGAGAAAGCTCAAACCGAATTCCTCAAAATGGAAAAGGTCTTCTGAAGCCACGAGATAAGCCTAAGACTGAAAATCAAGTTTGTCGGATGGTTACATCCTTTCTATCCTGCTCTGCGGAGTAGAGAGTTGATCTCTGACAGAAAAACACTTAAAACATTTAGAAACTAGGAGCCTTTGAAATGTGGATTTACAGATGGCTGTTATGTATTGTTGTGGGCCACCAGCGGCCGGCGGAGCTGGCAACAGATTCGGACGGGGAGCGGGGGGAATATGCAAAGGGTAATTTTGCAAATTTTTCTTCTTGGTTGAGTGGATAGCGCAGAAGAAGGAAGTTGTTGTGGCCCGCCATGGCCAGCGGATCGGGCTGCACACTTGGACAGTGAGGAGGTTGGGGAGGAACCTGGGCCAGTCCTGGAGTCTGGGGAAGGCTCGGATGAGGGCTCTGTGTCGAAGGCAGGGAGGGGGCCAGGGCTATCTGGGTGTTATGTGCTGCCTATAAGCCTCCAGAGTCGGACATCAGCGAGGCAGAGGAACAGGGGGAGCCTGTTCCCAGTGTGCGCCTGTGCAGAGCTGCCAAAAGGCAAGAACTGTTAAGACAAAAGGGGCGACTCGGGAGTAAGGCTTGGAGATGATTGGCCCCCTCCCATAAAGACATAAGGGAGGAGCAAACAGACGTGAGCCTTCGCAGGAAGCAACAAAATGAAGGAAGCTCCGTTTTGACTCTGTGCTCCGTGTGGCATTGCAATTAGGTCTTTGGCAGTATTTCAAGGGAGATAAAGGTGGGTCCTTCTCAGCCTTATCTCGAAAGATTGTGGCAGACTTCTGCCCCCCCCCATTGCAACGCCCACCCAGCAACTGGGCAGAGAACCCATTGCTGAAATTTTTGAAGCCCACCCCTGGAGCCAAGTACGAGAGGAGCATTCCGCGTGGGGAACATTTCATTTCCCGGAGAAACCAAAACAAAAAGAACGACATTTTTGGGAAGCTAACAACTCCAAATAAGTTAATGGAAGGTTGTGTTGTGTTTGCTCTCCTTTAAATAGCCGTTTAACTTTAGACTGTTTTTCAACCGAGGCATGAAAGGAAGCTGGAGGGGTTGTTAGCTCTTGCAGCATGAAAATAAAACTTATTTGAAAAAAAAAAAAAAATTTCCCCCCAGAAAAATCTTGGGCCTTGTGTCCTCAGATGCCCCTCACTGGAATTGGTTCAGCTTGGCAGATGCCAGAAATGGTGATTGTTTTCGACTTCTCACTTGTCAAGCAGCCCTGGTGATCTCCCATTCAAAGAGGCTCCAAGTTGGTTGAACTTCTGGCACCATCCAAGGTCAGGTTGAGGTTGCCAGCTCAGCTCAATTCCGGCTTTAGCTCTTAGGGATTTTAAGTTGACTTCCCAGGGTCTCTGCTCTCCACATCCTACAATCTTAAACTTTTCTCCAAGAATATTGTAAGTGGGAATCTGACCATTCTAAGTCTCTCTTTTGCTTTTGGAATGAATGAATGTGTTCTGACCCAGCCTTAGCAGAACCAAGAAATAGACTCCTTGTCCCGAAAAAAACCCTCTTTATTTACCTCCTGTGAATTAATGGCATTTACCGAAAAGTCCAGTAATATAGTCCTTCAAAGTGTTAACTGCAGACCTTATCAGTTCCTTAAGATAAGTGCAGTGGTGTGGCTTGGTGGGCGTGGCAGAGGAAGGATACTGTAAAATCTCCATTCCCTCCCCACTCCAGGGGAAGGATACTGCAAAATCCCCATTCCCTCCCCACTCCAGGGGAAGGATACTGCAAAATCCCCATTCCCTCCCCACTCCAGGGGAAAGATACTACAAAATCCCCATTCCCTCCCCACTCCAGGGGAAAGATACTACAAAATCCCCATTCTCTCTCCACTCCAGGGGAAGGATACTGCAAAATCCCCATTCCCTTCCCACTCCAGGGGAAGGATACTGCAAAATCCCCATTCCCTCTCCACTCCAGGGGAAGGATACTGCAAAATCCCCATTCCCTCCCCACTCCAGGGGAAGGATACTGCAAAATCCCCATTCCCTCCCCACTCCAGGGGAAGGATACTGCAAAATCCCCATTCCCTCCCCACTCCAGGGGAAGGATACTGCAAAATCCCCATTCTCTCCCCACTCCAGGGGAAGGGATACTGCAAAATCTCCATTCCCTCCCCACTCCAGGGGAAGGATATTGCAAAATCCCCATTCCTTCCCCACTCCAGGGGAAGGATACCGCAAAATCTCCTATTCCTCCTGATCAGCTGGGACTCGGGAGGCAGAGAATAGATGGGATGGAGCCAGTCAGAGGTGCTATTTACCCGTTCTCCTACTCAAAATTTCTGCTGACCAAAACTGGTCAGAACGTGCTGAATGCCATCTCTGGATAAGTGCCAGGCCAGAAGTTTCCAGCCTCAAAGCTGAAAATTAAGTTCTGGCAAGCAGTCTCTGAGGCACGAAACACCATGAGCAAAATCTTCAGAAATACGAACTGTTGTCTCCTACAATCACCACTCCCCTTTCCTTCTCTTTATTCCCCAGTCAGGGAGGGGCCTTGTTTCCTGAGTCGACTCCTTGTTCCCTGTTGTTCTCCTCTCCTAACAGCTCTGCGCATATGTGCAACTGGAACAGGCCCCAGCCGTTCTTCCTCCCCACTCATCTCCTCCTCCAAAGGCAGCTGCCTCTCTTGTGGCTGGGAAATGCTGGACGGCCCTGCCTCTATCTCTGCGTCCAACGCAGAGCAGCCATCAGAGCCTTCCTCAGGCTCCAGAACTGACCCAGTGGTTAAATGCAGCACTGCAGGCTACTGCTAGATCAGCAGGTCAGCGGTTCAAATCTCACCGGCTCAGGGTTGACTCAGCCTTCCATCCTTCCGAGGTGGGTAAAATGAGGACCCAGATTGTTGGGGGCAATATGTTGACTCTCTGTAAACCGCTTAGAGAGGCCTGAAAGGCCTATGAAGCGGTATATAAGTCTACTGCTATTGCTATTGCTCCCCAACCTCCTCATCATCCGAGCCTACCACCAGTGCTGCTGGCAGGTGGTGGGCCATAAGAGAATGAATGAATGAATGAATGATAACTTTGCTGTCTTAGACCCTCAAGAGTAACAAATGGCCAGGATCTAATAAAAGATGGAATTTGCTAGGAAACAGAAGGAAAAGGCCATCCCTGGGACAGAGAAGTTTGAAAATGGAGGGGAAAAGACAACCAAGAAAAAACAAAAACACTGTCTGGCCTGCAGCCATCTTTTCTTTCGGGTCTTTGGCCTGCCACACTCTCTATTATTCTGCTATCCATTTTCTATTGTGGGAAAATGGGAGGGGGGATTGTAGGAGTTAGATGCTATGCAGCCATAACAACATTCCTTTCTAGAAAACCAAGGCCATCCTTTGGCTCTGCACCTCTGCACCTGGCCGAAACTGGATGGGCGGAACTGCCAGCGTGGCAGTGGGAGATTAGACCATGTGATGGACTTGTGGGTGTGGGGGCAAGATCTTGAACTTTCAACTAGGTGGGGAAAACTGGGAAGCTTTCAGATTCAGGTTTCCCCAGATGTGCCAACATGGCTCCCTTAATAAATTGGAACTTTGAGCAATACTTTGCCTCGGACTCAGATTTATTTTTGGATGCTATTTGGAACCCTGAC
The DNA here is from genome assembly GCF_009769535.1 of Thamnophis elegans. NCBI lineage: Eukaryota > Metazoa > Chordata > Lepidosauria > Squamata > Natricidae > Thamnophis > Thamnophis elegans. The sequence continues at coordinate 29,002,079 of NC_045556.1, forward strand.
AAACACCACAATTCCTCACTAAAGGAATGTTCAAAGAATTTGGTGAAATCCAGATGTTTTCATCTTATCTCTTCCCCCCCCCCAGGTTCTTTTAAGTCTCCCCCCCAAATGAAGAGTTTACTTTGGGACTCGACACAATACACCACCGTATTAATATTTCATTTCTAACTGTCAGAGACCCCCCCATCCCAAAGCATACAAACTGCAACCCCCGCGTACAAAAAAGCCCCCTCCCCTATTTTAAATAATTGAAGGCAGAAGGTATTAAAAAGCGCGCCCGGGCTTTTACAGCAGTTGCAAAAAACACATCCCCGCAGACCTGACACGGTGCACACCGGCTGCATTTTTAATTTCCGAAACATATTTCTTCCCGAATTATCCGGTCCTGCAAGAAGACTCATCTTTATAGGGTGATAAATTACTGTAATAAACGGCGTGATGGTCAAAGGCAGAGACAGCAAACCGGTGGCCCCCGGAGACGCAGGACCGATAAGCAAGGGAGGGGGAATTGCCCGTCTTTCCAAGTCCTTAATTACCAGGAAGCTGAGTTTTTTTGCTCGATTACAATTCTGGAAGGATTCGGCGTCATGAGCATTTGTGTGTACGGAGTGCAATGCAGAAAGTTGAAATGTAGGCCTTAAGACAGGGATGGCTAATATTTTTGTCGTCGAGTGCCGAAAGCATGCGTGTGCACACGTGACAGCGCCAGCCCGCCCGCACCCATAATACAATGTGTGTGCGATCCCCTGTGTGCCCCACACACCAGTGGTGGGTTCCTACCGGTAGTAGTTTGGCAAGCCTGGGTCGCTGTATCCTCCTGGTTCAGACCGGTTTGACTGAACCGGTAGTGGTTTGGCAGACTGGGTTACTGTATCCTCCCGGTTCGGACCGGTTTGACTGAACCGGTAGTGGTTTAGCGGACTGGGTCACTGTATCCTCCTGATTCGGACTGGTTTGACTGAACCAGTAGTGGTTTAGCGGACTGGGTCACTGTATCCTCCTGGTTCGGACTGGTTTGACTGAACCAGTAGTGGTTTGGTGGACTGGGTCCCTGTATACTCCCGGTTTGGTCCGGTTTGACTGAACCGGTAGTGGTTTGACAGCCTGGGTCACAGAACCAGCAGTGACCCAGGCCTGCCACGCCCTCAAACTCCCACCATCTTGTTTTCCGCTTCTGCCGAGGTGGCGCAGTGGGTAGAGTGCAGTACTACAGCCACTTCAGCTGACTGCTAGTTGCAGTTCGGCGGTTCAAATCTCACCGGCTCAGGGTTGACTCAGCCTTCCATCCTTCCGAGGTGGGTAAAATGAGAACCCAGACTGTGGGGGCAATATACTGACTCTGTAAACCGCTTAGAGAGGGCTGAAAGCCCTATGAAGCGGTATATAAGTCTAACTGCTATTGCTATTGCACATGCGCAGAACAATTTTAATTGTTTAATTGAAGCGCCCACACATGAACCGGCAGTAGTGCCTGCCGGAACTCACCCCTGCCACATGCCTCACCCCCCATGCATGTATGCATGATCCCCCACACTCCTGTGCATGCACCCAGCCCCCCCCCTTGCCCATTTTTAGCTTCCAGATTGATGCAGGAGGACTCAAAATGGGATGCCGGGGAGGGTTGCACGACACCCTCATGTCCCGTTTTGCTTCCAGGTTGGCCAGGGAATGGGGCAGATGGAAGAAGGCTGGGGCTAGGACCTACGGTGATTCCTACAAGGGGGAATGTGGCCTTAGGTTTTGCAGATTATGGAGTTTTCCTGAGCCCCTAAACCAATTTCATTGTACACGTTTGTACAATGACAATAAAGGCTGCTGTTGTTGTTAGTTGTGAAGTCATGTCCAACCCATCATGACCCCATGGACAACGTTCCTCCAGGCCTTCCTGTCCTCTCCCATCCTCCGGAGTCCATTCAATCTCACGCCGGCTGCTTTGGTGATTCCATCCAACCATCTCAAACTGTGTCGCTATTGTCGTCATCTTCTTCTTCTCCTCCTCCTCCTCCTTCTTTCTCCTCCTGTTTTCTCCTCTTCTCTATTATTCCTTCTCCCTCTCTTTCTCTCTTCACATTCTTGATTATTGTTGTTGTTAGTTGCGAAGTCGTGTCCGACCCATCACGACCCCATGGACAACATTCCTCCAGGCCTTCCTGTCCTCTACCATCCCCTGGAGTCCATTTAAGCCGGCTGCTTCGTGACTCCATCCAGCCAGCTCCTTATCTGCCGGCCCCTTCTTCTTCTTTTGTCCTCCATCCTTCCCAGCATGAGGCTCTTCTCCAGGGAGTCCTTCTTCCTTCTCATTAGGTGGCCAAAGTCTTTGAATTTCCTCTTCAGGATCTTGCCTTCTAGAGAGCAGTCAGGGTTGATCTCCTCTAGGACTGACGGGTTGGATGGCCTTGCAGTCCAAGGGACTCAATGCAGGAATCTTCTCCAGCACCAGAGTCCAAAGGCCTCCATTCTTTGCCGCTCAGCCTTCCTTATGGTCCAACCTTCACAGCCATCCATGGCAACTGGGAAAACCACAGCCTTGACTAGACACACTTTTGATTGGCAGGGTGATGTCTCTGCTTTTTAGTCTGCTGTCTAGATTTGCCATTGCTTTCCTCCCCAGGAGCAAGCCTCTTTTAATTTCTTGGCTGCCGTCCCCATCTGCAGTGATTCCTGTAGCCCAGGAAAGTAAAATCGGTCACTACCTCCATTTCCCCCCCCATCTATTTGCCAGGAATTGAGAGAGCCGGATGCCCTGATCTTAGTAAAGGCTGTGCTATATTGTAAACAGTTCTGTCTATTAGACTGCCCTAAACACTGTCTTGAAAAGGGTGACCCAGGCCTGGAATTCTCTTCAAGGCACTAAGAAATCACTAAAATTACTGGAAAAAAGAACAAAGCAACATGCGTTTCCGCAAATAACCGTTCTTTTTAAGGAGCCGTACAAGTAGAAATCCAATGAAGGAATCCAGAAAAGCAGAAATAAACAGAAATTTTGCTTCTTCGAGGCAGAAAAGCCATTCTACATTGCTAAAGCAGATTTCTCCTTCGATTTCTGTTGGGTTCAATGCCACTTATTGTCCCAATTTTGCTGCCTTAGCCTTTTGCTAAATTTTGATGGAAATGTCCAGAAACAAGAGAGCCTTTGGAATATCGCCCTCTGCTGTTCTTTAGCTGCCAAAAGAGGCTAATTAAAGCCACCGGATCAATTATTAGAAGGTCCTTGCAAACTTAATTCCTCCCACAACCAGGGGTGAAATTCAGCAGGTTCTGACTGATTCTGGAGAACCGGTAGTGGAAATTTTGAGTAGTTTGGAGAACCGGCAAACACCACCTCTGGCTGGCCTCGCCCCCATCTATTCTCTGCCCCCTGAGTCCAGCTGATCGGGAGGGAATGGAGATTTTACAATATCCTTTCCTTGAAGTGGGATGGGAATAGGGTTTCTCCCAATTTTTCGTTGCCTTTTGCCCTCCCCTGCCCAGAGAGAGAGAGAGAGAGAGAGAGAGAGAGAGAGAGAGAGAGAGAGAGAGAGTGAGTGAGTTGCACCAACTGGGCGGTTCAAAAACTGGACGGAATATCTGCATCGGCATTGTTGGGAGGGGGAGGGGCCAGGCTGGAGCCTAAAACCTAATAGGCTGTTGATCTTCGTCCTACAGCTTTGATTGACTACCTAAAGCAGGGCTTCTCGGCTGCTCGCTGGCGGGGTGGGGAGGGGGAGAGGGAGGGAGAGACCGCCACAACCAGGATGCCTGTGGCATGAGCAAAGATGTCCCATTAATGCATCCCTCTGCATTCTTGTCAGGGCCCCAAGGTCTGTGGAAGGCAGCCTTGAAGATGTCCGCAATCTCACGGATGGAGGCCAACACCGTTTGCTAATGGGCGGTTGGCATGAGCAGTCACAGCCTGATGAAGAAGCGTTTAGGAGGTGGCGATGATGGGGAGGGGTCGTCTGCCTCCTTGCATTCCCGCCCAGCAAGAGATCTGAGAAGGGGGGTGGGGTGGGGAGGAAACAACAGAATTAGAATTAGAATTAGAATTGATTTTATTTGTAGGCCGCCCTTTTCCCTGAGGGGACTCAGGGCGGCTCACAGAAACCAGGGAGAGGGGAATACAAAACAATACAATACTAAAACAACAACACATAATAAAATAATACACAACATGCATACAACATTCGGGCGGGGCATGGTCCTTATCCCCAGGCCTGACGGGCGAGCCAGTTCTTCAAGGCTATGCGGAAGGCCTGGACGGTGGAGAGGGTGCGGATCTCTACGGGGAGCTCGTTCCAAAGGGTCGGGGCCGCTACTGAGAAGGCCCTCCTCCTTGTGGTTGCCAGCCGGCATTGGCTGGCCGATGGGATGCGGAGGAGGCCTAACCTATGAGATCTTATAGGCCGTAGGGAGGTAATTGGCAGAAGGCGGTCTCTCAAGTATCCAGATCCACTGCCATGTAGGGCTTTATGGGTGGTCAATAGCACCTTGAAGCGCATCCGGAGATCGACAGGTAGCCAACGCAGCTCGCGGAGGATAGGTGTAATGCGGGTGAATCGAGGTGCACCCGCGATCAATCGCGCTGGCTGCGTTTTGTACTAGCTGAAGTCGCCGGATGCTCTTCAAGGGCAGCCCCATCTAGAGCACATTGCAGTATTCCAGCCTAGAAATCACGAGGGCCCGAGTGACGTTGTGAGCGCCCTCCCGGTTCAGGTAGGGTCGCAACTGGCGCACCAGGCGTACCTGGGCGAATGCCCCCCTGGTCACAGCCGCTATATTGATGGTCAGAATGCAGCTGTGGATCCAGGAGGACTCCCAGGTGCGAACCCTCTCTGAGGGGGTTAGAATTTGACCCCCCAGCCTGATGTTGGATTAATGGCCGAATTTTTGGGAGGAAACACAACAGCCACTTCGGTCTTTTCTGGGTTGAGCACAAGCTGTTAATCCTCATCCAGTCCATGACGGCTTCGAGCCCCGGTCCATTACGTCACCGCTTCATTGATTTGGCACGGGGCGGACAGATACAATTGAGTATCGTCCGCATATTGATGGTATCTAATCCCGTGCCTACGGATGATCTCTCCCAGCGGTTTCATGTAAATGTTAAATAGTAGGGGGGATAAGACCGAACCCTGCGGCACCCCATATTTTAGGGGCCTTGGGACGATCTCTGCCCTCCCACTAACACCGTACTGCGACCTGTCCGAGAGGTAGGAGGAGAACCACCGTAACACGGTGCCTCCCCACTCCCACCTCCCGCAGTCTTCGCAGAAGGATACCATGGTCGATGGTATCGAAAGCCGCTGAGAGGTCAAGGAGGACCAGGATGGAGGGATGTCCTTCATCTCTGGCTCTCCAGAGATCATCCATCAATGCGACCAAGGCGGTTTCAGTGCTGTAACCGGGTCTGAAGCCTGACTGGAAGGGGTCTAGATAGTCTGCTTCCTCCAAGGACCGTTGGAGCTGGAAGGCCACCACCTTCTCAACAACCTTCCCCAAAAAGGGGAGGTTGGAGACCGGGCGGTAGTTATTAAGGACAGCTGGATCTAGGGATGGCTTCTTCAGGAGGGGTCTCACCACCGCCGCCTTCAGTGCGGCGGGGAAGTTCCCCTCCCGAAGGGAGGGCGGTTACAACCGCCTGGATCCAGCCTCGTGCACCTCACTGCAGTTAGAAACCAGCCATGAGGGACACGGATCCAAGCACAGGTGGAGGAACTCACAGCTCTCATGGCCTTGTCCACATCCCCGGGGGTAACCTCTGAAACTCAACCCAGAGCTGTTGTACTTGGTCCCCCTGAGTCTCGGCTGGAAACTGCAGATGTGGAGTCCAAGTCCGTCCGAAACCGAGCAATTTTGTCCGCTAAGAATTGGGCATATTCTTCAGCTCTGCCCTGCAAGGGTTCCCCGCCTCCCTTTTGTTCAACAGGGAGCGGGTTATCCTAAACAGGGCGGCTGGCCGGGACTCTGCGGACGCAACCAGGGAGGCTATATGTGATCTTTTAGCTGCCCTAAGTGCCCTAGTATATTCCCTGGTGCAGGTGGTTACCATTGCTCGGTTCGATGCGGACTTATCGGACCTCCAACGGTGCTCTAGGCATCTCCTCCGGCGCTTCATCTCCCGGAGCTCCTCGGTGAACCAAGGTGGTCTCCGGGATCCCGCCGCCTCGGAGGGGCCGCAGTGGCGCAATCCGGTCGAGGGCCTCTGACGCTGCCGAGTGCCACGCAGCAGCCAGAGTCTCCACCGGACTGTGGGTGAGAGTATCAGGAATAACCCCAAGCTCTGTCTGGAACCTTACTGGCTCCATAAGACGCCTGGGGCGGAACCACCTGGTCGGTTCCTCCTCCCTACAGTGGGGGTTGGGCTTCCGGAAGTCGAGCCTCAGTAGGCAATGGTCTGACCACGACAGGGGTATGATGTCACTCCCCCTCAGACCAAGATCACACATCCACTGCTCCGAGAGAAATACAAGGTCAAGCATGTGTCCCGCCGAATGGGTTGGGCCTCGGATTACTTGAGTCAAGCCCATGGCTGTCATGGAAGCCATGAACTCCAGCGCCCCGTCAGAGTTTTCACCGAGCGTCGGCAGATTAAAGTCCCCCAGGACCATCAGCCTAGGGAACTCAACTGCCAGCTCGGCTACTGACTCGAGGAGCGAGGGGAGGGCTGCTGCAACGCTGTTGGGAGGCAGGTACGTTAGCAGCAAACCCACTTGACCCTTGACAAGTGACCCTTAACACATGGGGATCCAATGCAAACTAATAGATGCACAGAGAGGGTAGCTTTAACCGATTAGCAGAGTTGGAGGGGACCTTGGAGGTCATCCAGTCCAACCCCCTTGCCCAAACGGGAGACCCCCACACCATTTCCGACAGATGGCAGTCTAATCTCTTCTTGAAAGCTTCCAGGGATGAAGCTCCCACAACTTCTGAAGGCAACTTCTGTTCCATGGGTGGATTGTTCTCCCTGTCAGAAAATTCCTCCTTATTTGTAGGTTGAATCAATCACTCAATCACTCAATCAGAATAGAGTTGGAAGGGACCTTGCAGGTCAACTACGCGGAGGAGAGCCTTCTCGGTGGCAGCTCCGACCCTATGGAACGATCTCCCCGTGGAGATTCGTACCCTCACCACCCTCCAGACCTTCCGCACAGCCCTCAGAATCTGGCTATCCTGTCAGGCCTGGGGCTAAGACTGTAACCCCCGCCCGAATGGTATGAATGTTGTGTTTTTTAATTATGTATTGTCTTATATGTTAAAAGTTTGTCTCCCCCTCCCCCTTGGGTTGTGAGCCGCCCTGAGTCCCCCAGGGAAAAGGGCAGCATATAAATAAACTTCAACTCAAACTCAAACTAGTCCAACCCCCCCCCCACACACACACCAAAAGCAGGAGGCCCTACACCATTTCTGTCAAATGGCAATCCGGTCTCTTCTTGAAAGCCTCCAGGGATGAAGCTCCCACAACTTCCGAAGGCAACTTCTATTCCATGGGTTGATTGTTCTCCCTGTCAGAAAATTCCTCCTTATTTCAGGGTGAATCTCTCCTTGTTCAGTTTCTATCCATTATTCCTTGTCTGGCCTTCAGGTGCTTTGGAAAATAGCTCGACCCCCTCCTCTCTGGGGCAGCCCCTCAAATATTGGAAGACTGCTATCCTGTCTCCCCTCATCCTTCTCTTCCCTAGACCAGCCATGCCCAGTTCCTGCAACCGTTCATCCTGTGTTTTAGCCTCCAGTTCCCTCATCATCCTGGTTGCTCTTCTCTGCACTCTTTCTAGAGTCTCAACTTCTTTTTTATAGTGTGGTGGCCAAAACTGGATGCAGGATTCTAGGTGTGGCCTTACTAAGGCTTTATAGAGTGGTATTAGCACCTCATTTGAAGGAATCAACTTCAGGAAAAGCTTGAATGGTCCACTGAGGGCTACCACAAGTAAAGATGACTCGCAATTGAGCATTAAGGAAGACAGAGGTGGATGATATGACACCCACCTGCCAAAAAGAATCCACCTTAGCGTTGGAGCCCTCCAGGGCTCTGACCTTCACTCCCAGATTCTCTGCAAATTTGGGGGGGGGATTTAAGGTGTCCCATCAAGAAGACCAAACCTGAACTTTCCATATCACCATCCATCCATCCATCCATCCATCCATCCATCCATCCATCCATCCATCCATCCATCCCGTGATGTGGAGAGGTCATTTTAGACATGGAATGGGTAGAGGATGGGTCCTCCCTTGACTTGATACTGTGTTGGGCCGTCCCATGTCTTCCGGAGAGATTGGTCCCCATGCTTGGTCTGATTGGTCCCGCTGACGATCTCTAAGAAAGTTGAAGGTGGCGAAACAGCAAAAGCGGCAAGATGGAGGCTATCCCTGCTCTGAACCGCACTGTTTTATCCATCGATGTTGCTAAGAAACCAGGATGGAGTTCCCTGCCTCTCGGATAGCATCTTAGATACTTTCTTGAACCTGGCAACCATAAACTAGTTCCTTTATCAACTTTTAAACTAGACTTTCTCTCCAGATGCCAGCGGTTCTGACCCAGGCTTCCTTAAAAAGCAAGAAGCAGAGTCTTGGTCCCGACAACACCCCCTTTATTTACACGGCTGTGAATTCCTTTCATTCACAGTCAGCCAGGCTTTAGCAAAGAATCTTTCCAAGGAATGTTTATCCACACACACCTTATCTCGCTTGGAGAGCGGCCAGATAAAGTTTCCGACCGCAGGGCAAAGCAAAACTTGGCACAAAGTCTCTTATAGTCACAAAGAGAACTTTCCACTCTTGAAACGACCGAAGGAACAAATTGTTTCCTGCAAAAGCCCCCTCCCCATTTGCTCCTCTTTTGTTTCCTATGGGGGGGGGGCAATCACCTCCAGTGTGTGGCTTTACTCCCAAGTCGACCCTAATTTCTTAGTTGTTCTTCTAGCAGCTCTATGCATGCGAACACTGGGAAGAGGCTCCAGCTGTTCCTCTGCCTCACTGCTCCCCATTTATAGGGTTATAGTATAGAGTTTGGGTTGCTGTATTTCCCATCCCTTCCACCTGTTTTATCGCCACCTTATTTTCCCTTTCTTTTCTCCCTCCCTCCCTTCTCTCCTTCCTTCCTTCCTCCTCTCCTTCCCCCTCCTTCTTCCCTTGCCTCTCCCCTACTCCTCTCTTCCTCTTCCCCTTCCTGCCCTCTTTCCTTCTCTTTTTATCCCTTCCTCTCCTTTCCTCTTCCTTCCTTCCTCTTCCTCTCCTCCTCTCTTCCTTTCTTTTTCTGTTGTTGTAGGTGTCTCTTTCTGTTCTCAATTTATGTTTTCTTGGATGGTATTTCCACAAACCCAAATATAATTTAATATCATTTCTTAATCCCTTTCCTTCACTAATCTATCCTATGTGCCCCCCCGTCCTTTATATCTCACTCTTGAATATACATGTATACTCTTATTTTCTTTTCTGTTTTCCCCTTCTTCCCCCCTTCCTTTTCCATTTAATAGTGCATCTTCTCCTTACTTTCTTTTCTATATTTCTTTCTCTAGCCAGTCATAAAATCTTCCCCATGTCTTGAAGTACACTGATTCCTCTTTATCCTTTACTTTCAAAGTCAACCTGTTCATCTCTGCACAGTCTAGAAGTTTCTTCTGGCAGCTCTGCGCATGAGCACACTGGGAACAGGCTCCAGCTGTTCCTCTGCCTCATTGCTGCTCAGCTCCCTCTCTGCCTCTGACACAGAGCCCTTGTCAGAGCCTTCCTCAACCCCCAGGACTGGCCCATCTTCCTCCCCAACCTCCTCACTGCCAACTCCGTGGGCCAGCAAAGCTTTTCTGCATTCATCTAGAAATCCTATCATGCTTTTAACTTCCTTGTTTTGCTCAACTGGTAAACAAATAAATAGAAAGCCAAGCCATGGGTTGGTTTGGAGCCCTTTCTAACCGAAATGTGGGTGTTTTGTTTTCATAAAAGGAAAGACGACAGCTGTTATTCCCTTCCTTCCTTCCTTCCTTCCTTTCTTCCTTCCTTCCTTCCTTCCTTCCTTCCTTCCTTCCTTCCTTCCTTCTGTCATATCACGTCCGATCCGTTAAGCGGTTTCAAAAGGAGCTCACCAGCCGTTTCGTGGGGGAAATGGTGCCAAACAAGTCTCCCGATCTTTGACAAAGCTCTACGAGTAATTAAATCCTCCTGGAAGCTCCTGGGAGAAAGAGAGAAAGAAGGTAGAGTTACTTGTTTCAGGCCATTAGCAGGACGGGGTTGCAGGAAATAGAGGCTGTCTCCTTGACTAGCTTTGCTGGTGCTAAGCCATAAGTTGTAACCACCGGGATTGGCTGACTAACTCCAGTTGCTTGGCAAAACATGTCATAAGCCCTAAACCCCTAATGTCAAACCTATGGCACATGTGCCAGAGGTAGCACGCGTAGCACTCTCTGCAGGCACATGCACCATCACCAGCTGTTCTTCTGGTTTCCTGCATGCCGGCCAACTGGTCTTCACAAGTACCAGAAAACGGCCTAAAAACACCCCCACAAAATGGCCCCAAACCAGGCCATTTTTCAGTTGTTTTCTGTGCTGTTTTTCGGGCCATTTTCAGGCCATTTCTTTAAGCCATTTTCAGGCTGTTTTTTCATGCTGGGGGGGGGGGGGTTGGTTGTTTTTTGGGCTGTTTTCATGTCATTTATTGGGCCATTTTCAGGCCCTTTTTATGTTGGTTTTTTGGGCTGCTTTCAGGCTGTTTTTTTCATTTGTTCTTCAGGATGTTTTCAGGTCATTTATTTGGCCTTTTTCAGGCTGTTTTTCAGGCTGTTTTTCAGGCTGTATTGGGCCATTTTCAGACCATTTTCAGGCTGGTTTTTTGGGCTGTTTTCAGGTGTTTTTTCAGCTCTTCCTTGGGCTGTTTTCAGGCCATTTATTGGGCCATTTTCAGGCTGTTTTTCAGGCTGTTTTCAGGCTGTTTATAGGCTATATTGAGCCATTTTCAGACCATTTTCAGGCTGTTTTTTTGGGCTGTTTTCAGGTGTTTTTTCAGCTGTTCCTCAGGCTGTTTTTGGGCCATTTTCAGGCTGTTTTTCAGGCTGTTTATAGGCTATATTGGGCCATTTTCGGACCAGGCTGTTTTTTTGGGCTGTTTTCAGGTGTTTTTTTCAGCTGTTCCTCAGGCTGTTTTCAAGTCATTTATTGGGCCATTTTCAGGCCGTTTTCAGGCCATTTTGGGGACCATTTTCAGGCTATTTTTTCAGGCTGTTTATTGGGCCATTTTCAAGCTGTTTTCAGGCTATGTTTTGGGCTATTTTTCAGGCTGTTTATGAGGCTGTTTTTCAGGCTGTTTTTCAGGCTGTTTTCAGGCCATTTATTGGGGTCAAAACTTCCCTGAAAACTGCCACGAAACAGCTTGAAAACAGCCCCAAAACCAGGCATGCGCAGGCCGGCTGGCCAGTCTTGAGGTTTTTGACACTCCAGTGTGCACGCATGCTCACATGAAGAAGACGCTGATCCTCCTAAGCTACCAGATGGCAGGCCCAAAGCCCATCCAGCACGGAACGGCCAGGGACAGCCTTATGGGCTATGCTATACCTGCTGTTCCCAAGGGAGGAGCCCAGTTGGCCTACCACAGCCTCCCCCACTCCCCACCCGCCCCATCGGCTTCTCACTGCCCAGATATCAAGGCCAGGTGTTGAAAGCTACCTCTGTCACCAGATCCGTCCGTCTCCAACCAGAGAGACTCGGTCTCCCAGGAGTTCCTGCCTTCCTGCCTTGATATAATACCCGAATCACACTTGTATATCACATTAGCACTCTTGCTTTCTATTTTCATCTCAATCCCCCAACACTTATTCCTGGGCCTAAATTGTTCTTTCTAAAAGAGTCTGCAGGGACCTTGTTATTTTTATAGTGGCGGTAAGCCAGCTCGGCAGCCAGGAGAAAGGGGAGGGGGGTTCAAAAGACGGCAGAGGCCCCTCGAGCATCAGAGAAAAACAGAGAGAGAGAGAGAGAGAAAGAAAGAAAAAGGAAGGAAGGATGCAAGGAAAGAAGAAAGAAAGAGAAAGAGAATGAAAGAGAAAGGAAGGAAGAGAAAGAAAGAAAGAAAGAGAAAGAAATGAAGGAAGGAAGAGAAAGGAAGGAAGGAAGGAAGAGAGAGAGAAAGAAAGGAAGAAAGAGAAAGAAAGAAAGAGAAAGAAAGAAAGAAAGAAAGAGAAAGAAAGAGGAAGGAAGGAAGGAAGAGAGAGAAAGAAAAAGGAAGGAAGAAAGAGAGAGAAAGAAAGAGAAACGAAGAGAAAGGAAGAGAAAGGAAGAAACGAAGAAAGAGAAAGAAAGAGAAAGGAAGGAAGAGAGAGAGAAAGAAAGAAAAAGAAAGAAAGAAAGAAAGAAAGAGAGAGAGAGAGAGAGAAAGAAAATGGAGTTGAGTGATTTCTTTCTTGGTTACTGAGTGAAGCAGCCTTGACAGAAATGAAGAAAGAAAGGAAGGAAGAGAAAGAAAGAAAAAGGAAGGAGGAAAAAGAGAGAGAGAAAGAAAAAGAAAGAGAGAAAGGAAGAGAAAGAAAGAAAGAGAAAGAAAGAAAGAAATGAAGGAAGGAAGGAAGGAAGAGAAAGAAAGAAAAAGGAAGGAAGAAAGAGAGAGAGAAAGAAAGAAAGAGAAAGGAAGAGAAAGAAAGGAACAAAGAAAGAGAAAGAAAGAGGAAGGAAGAGAGAGAGAAAGAAAGTGAAAGGAAGAAGAAGGAAGGAAAGAAAGGAGAAAAAGAAAGAGAAAGGAAGGAAGAAAGAAAAAGGAAGGAAGAAAGAAAGAGAAAGGAAGAGAAAGAAAGCAAAGAAGGCAGGAAGAGAAAGGAAGGAAGGAAGAAAGAAAGAAAGAAGGAAGGAAGGAAGGGAAGGAATTAATTGAAGGAACGAGAGGGAAGGCAGGCCTCTGATCAGATGCAAGTTCTGAGTCCTGTAAAACAGAAATTAACAACCATGAAAGAGAAGAGAATCTCCTTGTTGGCACTAAAAGCTCCTCTCTTTTCTGGATCTTGAAAGGCCCAGGTGGACGTGTTTGCTAAACCCGGCTGGCTCGAACCAGATTTAAGAAATGACGATGGTTCATCACGCAATCAGCCATAGGTTTAGACGGGATTGGGCATTTTTGTCCACCCATCCAGGCCTTCCCAAGGACTTAGCAGTAACTCTGAGAGGGATCTTGGAGTCCTAGTGGACAACCATTTAAACGGGAGCCAGCCGTGTGCAGCAGCTGCCCAAAAAGCCAACACAGTTCTAGGCTGCATCAACAAAGGGAGAGAATCAAGATCACGTGAAGGGTTAATGCCACTTTATAAGGCCTTGGTAATAAGGCCACACTTGGAATACGGCATCCAGTTTTGGTCGCCACAATGTAGACAAGATGTGGAGACTCTAGAAAGAGGGCAGAGAAGAGCAACAAAGAGGATGAGGGGACTGGAGACCAAAACATACGAAGAACAGTTGCAGGAACTGGGTATGTCTAGTTAATGAAAAGAATAACACAACAGAACACCAGAGATGGAAGGGACCTAAGAGGTCTTCTAGTCCAACCCCCTGGTCAAGGAGGAAACCCTAGACCCTTTCAGACAAATGTCCAATCTCTTCTTTAAAACTTCCAGTGTTGGAGCATTCATAACTTCTGGAGGAAAGTTGTCCCACTGATTAATTGTTGTAACTGTCAGGAAATTCCTCCTTAGTTCTAGGTTGCTTCTCTCCTTCATTAGTTTCCACCCATTGCTTCTTGTCCTGCCCTCAGGTGCTTTGGAGAATAGCTTGACTCCCTCTTCTTTCAGGCCGCCCCTCAAATATTGGAACTAAGGCGAAATTTCTTGATAGAACAATTAATCAGTGGAACGACTTGCCTCCAGAAATTGCAAATGGTCCAACACTGGAAGTTTTTAAGAAGACGTTGGAAAACCATTTGTCTGAAGTGGTGTAGGGTTTCCTGCCTGAGCAGGGGGTTGGACTAGAAGACCTCCAAGGTCCCTTCCAATTCTGCTATTCTGTCCTGGGATATTATTCTTATTTCTATCATCTTCTTCCTGCTTCATTGAAGGAGGAAGGGTGATGGCCAGAAGCTGTGGATCTTCTGCACCAGAACCTACGTAGAAAGTTGCCAGCTATTTTCACAAATTTTTTATGGAGGTTTGGAAGTTCAACCCCTGAATGTGATCATCCACTGGGTTGTTGACAACATCCACAGCGCCAAGACATACTGGAAGCAATTGATTGAAGGACTCAATGCAAGCTCTAATTTTCCTTTCTCCAAATGCACAATTTAAATGTCAGAACCAGGATGTCCTTGAATGGGGCAAGGTTGTACAGCAGAGGTGTTCTAACCCTTGGCAATTTTAAGACATGTGGAGTTCAATTCCCAGAATTCTCCAGCATGGCTGTCTGGCTGGAGAATTCTGGGAGTTATAGTCCACAGGCAGAAAGTGAAGAGGAACTAAAGAGCCTCCAGATGAAGGAGGAAGTGAAGGAGGAGAGTGCAAAAGTTGGCTTGAACATTAAGAAAACTAAGATCGTGGCATCCAGTCCTTTCAATTCCTGGCAAATAGATGGGGAAGAAATGGAGGTAGTGACAGATTTTATTTTCCTGGGCTCCAAGATCACTGCAGATGGGGACGGCAGCCAAGGAATTAAAAGAGGCTTGCTCCTGGGGAGGAAAGCTATGGCAAATCTAGACAGCAGACTAAAAAGCAAAGACATCACCCTGCCAATCAAAAGTGTGTCTAGTCAAGGCTGTGGTTTTCCCAATTGCAATGGATGGCTGTGAAGGTTGGACCATAAGGAAGGCTGAGTGCCAAAGAATGGAGGCCTTTGAACTCTGGTGCTGGAGAAGACTCCTGTGAGTCCCTTGGACTGCAAGGCCATCCAACCGGTCAGTCCTAGAGGAGATCAACCCTGACTGCTCTTTAGAAGGCCAGATCCTGAAGAGGAAACTCAAAGACTTTGCTCACCTGATGAGAAGGAAGAAGGACTCCCTGGAGAAGAGCCTCATGCTGGGAAAGATGGAGGGCAAAAGTAGAAGGGGACGGCAGAGAAGGAGGTGGCTGGATGGAATCACCGAAGCAGCCGGCGTGAGCTTAAATGGACTCCAGGGGATGGTAGAGGACAGGAAGGCCTGGAGGAACATTGTCCATGGGATTGTGATGGGTCGGACACAACTTCGCAACTAACAACAACAACAATCAAAGAATGTGAAGAGAGAAAGAGAGGGAGAAGGAATAGTGAAGAAGAGGGGAAAAGAGAAGGGGATGGGGAGGAGAAAAGAGAAGGAAGAGGAGGAGAAGGAGGAGGAGGAGGAGAAGAAGAAGAAGAAGAGGAGGAGGAGGAGAAAGAAAGAAAGAAAGAAAGAAAGAAAGAAAGAAAGAAAGAAAGAAAGAAAGAAAGAAAAGGAGGTGGCTGGATGGAAGGAGTGAAATTGAATTGAAATAATATCCTAAATGCAAGATTTCAGGGTGATCAGTTCCCGAACCTCCAGCTGGGCTGCTAAAAGTGTTCAACCATGGGGACAGGAAGGCCTGGAGGAACATTGTCCATGGATTGTGATGGGTCAGACACAACTTCGCAACTAACAACAACAACAATCAAAGAATGTGAAGAGAGAAAGAGAGGGAGAAGGAATTGTGGAGAAGAGGGGAAAAGAGAAAGGGAGGAGGAGGAGAAAAGAGAAGGAGGAGGAGGAGGAGGAGGAGGAGGAAGAGGCTGAGGAGGTGGAGGAAGAGAAGAAAAAAAAAGAAGAATGAGGTGGCTGGATGGAGTCACTGAAGCCGTCAGCGTGAGCTTAAATGGACTCCAGAGGATGAGAGAGGACAGGAAGGCCTGGAGGAATGTTGTCCATGGGGTCACAATGGGTTGGACATGACTTTGCAACTAACAACAACAGTCCACAGGTCTTAAAAGTTGCCAAGGTTGGAGAGCGCAGCTGTAAGAGGACCGAAAGCCGGGCATGTTTCAGTGAGCGAAGGAAAATAAATGGGTAGCAAGGAGGCGGGAGATTAACCCTGGATGATCTCAGCTGGCCTCTTTCAGCATCAGGGTTGAGAAACGTCTTTAATCGAGGATTCCTGCAGGAAGGCTGCCTTTTTGTGACACTCTTCCAGAGAGTCACATCGCATTCTCCTTTCCCGACTCCCCTGGCCCAGATCACCTGCCCCCTCCTTCCAGCAAACCCCGGACTAACGGAAAACTAATTAATTCTGAGCCCACTAATAGCCTTCTAGGTCAAGAGAAAACGGCGATTCAATGCCATTAATTTGATCTCTAATGTTCTTGTCTTCTGCATTCTCTGCCTGATTAGCTTCGTGAAATTTAGTTTCAATAAGTGGGAGAAAACTTCTAAGGCAATTTGCTTCAGGGATGGAGAGCTGTAGGTCTCTTCGGATTTGCAAGAAGAAGAGAAGAGAGGGGGGGGGGGGAGAGAAAAAAGAATAAATAAAAGCCAACCACAGCTTTAATTCAATTTCCCGACCAACTTGATGGCTGCCATGGGAGGTTGCAAAAAAAACGGCCACAAACTGGGTCACACTACAGGCCCAGAAAAATTCAGATTTAGCATTGCGGATGGAGAAAGGGCAAAAGTTTGCCGCAGTTAGAAGAAGACAAAACGCTTGCTCGATTGGCTCTGCACAAAAGAACGCTGGGAAAGGAGGAGAAGAGAGAAAAAACATCAAAAACAATTGGCCAAAATCTCAAACGTGGGGCTATTCTCCTAATGGTGCTTCTTAAAGAGGAAAAACAGTGAGACGCTGTTGTTGTTTTTTAAACAATTTCATGTTTTGCTGAATGCCTTGCAAATTAGCTGTGTTTGCAGAATAAAGAAATAAACCATCGTTTTCAAGCCACAAAGGATAAACCCACACTAAATAACCTGCGGCGGTAAAAGGAGCCAATATTGGTTACCTGTTGTGGCCCAGCAGGAGCCATTGGAGCTGCCGCCAGACTTCAACAGCGAGGGGCCCTATGAGTCGGCTCTGGAGGATGTGGAGGACCCTGGACAGGGTTCCAACTCTGAGCAGGGCGCAGAGAGGCTGGTTGGCCACCAGGAGGCACCTGAGCCTTGGACTAGTGGGGAGGAGACAAGGGAGAGTGATCCGGATGCCAGCAGTGAGTTGTTCCTGGATGCACGGCACCAAAAAGGTAATAGGCGTCAGGAACAGTTGTGCGGTTACAGGAGGTAATTGCACTCAACTGGTGGTCATTAGGCTTCTCTCCAGACTATAAAAAGGACTGCTTGTGCACACGCCCCTCTTGCAGAAGTCAATGCAGGATTGAATGTTGGAGAACATTATTGTGAGCTTGGCAGGCTGGATTGCTGCCAGGGCTTATCTGAGCTGGATTGTTGCCCGAGCTTGTCTGTGCCAGTTTGCTGCCAAGGACCTGTCTGTCTGTTAATTAAATGCTGTAACTTATCTTTCGCTCGGAGTGTCTGTTGGTGTGGGACGAGGGGGGTCAGAACAGTTATCACATTATAAAAATAGAGGTTGAGACTCCAGAAAGAGTGCAGAGAAGAGCAACCAAGAGGATTAGGGGACTGGAGGCTAAAATACTGTACATGAAGAAGTATTGTAGGAATTGGTTATGTCTAGTTTAATGAAAAGAAGGACTAGGGGTGAAGTGATAGCAGTCTTCCAACATTTGAGGGGCTGCCCCAGAGAGGAAAGGGGTCAAGCTATTCTTCAAGGCACCTGAAGACCAGACAAGGAATAATGGATGGAAACAGATCAAGGAGAGGTTCAACCTGGAAATAAGGAGAAATTTCCTGACCCATGGAACAGAAGTTGCCTTCAGAAGTTGTGGGAGCTTCATCCCTGGAGGCTTTCAAGAAGAGACTGGACTGCCATCGGTCAAAAATGGTGTAGGTTCTCCTGTTTAAACAGTGGGTTGGATTAGATGACCTACAAGGTCCCTTCCAACTGTGACATTCTATATTCAATGGAACAGAAGTTGCCTTCAGAAGTTGTGGTAGCTTCATCCCTAGAGGCTTTCAAGAAGAGACTGGACTGCCATCTGCCAGAAATAGTGCGGGGTCTCCTGCTTGAGTGGAGGGGGTAGGACTAGATGACCTACAAGGTCCCTTCCAACTCTGTTATCCTGTATCTATCCCACACCAGCAACTGAAGGACTGATTTCAAATCAAGATTTGCAAGAAGGTTTATCATAACTTGAAATGGATGACTCTGTCCGGTTTTGTAAGTCCTGAATTGCAAGCCAGCTAACAGAAATCTGGTTCTTGCCATACATTAAAAGGTAAAATAAATCTGTTTGCGGATGAGCGGGTTGCTTGAAGACACCCATCGTCTTTGCCGGGGAGGGAGATTTCAAAAGCAGAGAAAATTAAGACGTGAACAGCCTCATGAAGCGGTGCTGAACAGGTTTGACAAACGCTCGGAATGTCTGGATCCCTTTTCGGAGTGGGTGTTTGGAAATCACTTTTGTGGATTGCAAAACTTATTTTATGTCTATTTATCTATCTATCATCTATCATCTATCATCTATCTTCTAAATCTATCTATCATCTATCTTCTATCTATCTATCTATCATCTATCTTCTCTATCTATCTATCTATCTATCTATCTATCTTCTATCATATCTTCTATATCTATCTATCTATCTATCTATCTATCTATCATCTATCTATCTTCTATCATCTATCTTATCTATCTATCTTCTATCATCTATCTTCTATATCTATCTATCTATCTATCTATCTTCTATATCTATCAATCTTCTATCTATCTTTCTATCATCTATCATAATATATATCTTTTATATCTATCATCTATTCTATCTTTCTATCTATCATCTTCTACATCTATCTATCATCTATCTTCTACATCTATCTATCATCTATCTTCTCTCATCTCTCATCTATCTTTTATATCTATTTTCTATCTATCTATCTTTCTTCTATATCTATCATCTATCTTCTATCTATCTATCTTTTATCATCTATCATAATATATATCTTTTATATCTATCATCTATTCTTTCTATGAGCCGAGGTGGCGCAGTGGTTAGGGTGCAGTACTGCAGGCCACTTCAGCTGACTGTTATCTGCAGTTCAGTGGTTCTAATCTCACCGGCTCAAGGTTGACTCAGCCTTCCATCCTTCCGAGGTGGGTGAAATGAGGACCCGGATTGTTGGGGGCAATATGCTGACTCTGTGAACCGCTTAGAGAGGGCTGAAAGCCCTATGAAGCGGTATATAAGTCTAACTGCTATTGCTATTGCTATCTATCATCTTCTACATCTATCTATCATCTATCTTCTATATCTATCTATCTTCTATCATCTATCTTCTATATCTATCTATCTATCTATCTATCCATCCATCCATTCATCCATCCATTCATCCATCCAACTCTGTCTGTCCATCCGTCTGTCCATCCCTCCATCATCCATCCATCCATCCATCCATCCATCCATCTCTCTATCTACCCATCTGAAGCAGTGTAAACAGCTGTCCAAAAGGCATATGCCTACAGAGCAATGAAACAGGGGTGTGTGAAGGCCTATTGGCAGGCATCAGATGGATCTGTCCCAAAACAGCTGGAGAAGTTGTGCCCGGATGCTGGAAACTTCACACCCAGGGGTGACATAACAAGGGAGGTCCCTTCCAACTCTGCCACTCGATGAAGCTGCCAAGGAGGGTCTTCCTCTCGAGCCTGTGCCAACTCCAGGCCATTCTTTGTCATTTAACGGATTTATTTGTTGTATAAAACACAAAGGGGGAGAAAAGCATGAAAAAGTAAGAAGAGAGGAACGGGGGGAAAAGGAGGGATATAATGTAACGGGAGAAAAAAGAAAAAAAAAGAGAAAAAGGCACTGACTTCCAAGTCTCTTTTTTAGCACAGTAGACAGTAACAACATTACAACCACATGTGTTTGCTTTTACACAACAGTACATAATTAAGGGACGCGGTGGCTCAGTGGCTAAGATGCTGAGCTTGTCGATCAGAAAGGTCAGCAATTCGAAGGTTCGAATCCCTAGCGCCGCCTAACGGAATGAGCTCCCGTGACTTGTCCCAGCTTCTGCCAACCTAGCAGTTTGAAAGCACGTAAAAAATGCAAGTAGAAAAATAGGTACCACCTTTGGTGGGAATGGAACAGCATTCCATGCGGCTTCAGGAGTTGAGTCATGCCGACCACGTGGCCACGGAGGTGTCTCCGGACAGCGCTGGCTCTTGGGCTTTGAAACGGAGATGAGCACCGTCCCCTAGAGTCAGGAACAACTAGCACAGATGTGCGAGGGAACCTTAGAAGGTAACAACACTAGAACCATACAACATTACAACTGTTTAAAGTAAGGTTGTCACAACATTACAACCTTACAACACAATGGTTTGCTTTTACACAACAGTACGCAATGAGCCATTTCTACACGCCTGTCTCGTTTACAAAAATAAAATCAAAACTGATTCTTTTAACCAACTCTGGCCCATTTATTTTTTTCCCCAATATATTTTTATTATTTTTACATTTAAAACAATGCCGTACTGCAAAGTTGAAGTGTCCATACATTCACATTATATACAGCTACTCTCAACCATTAACAATTAGCCTACTTAATACATTATCCATCCTTCTGTCCAATCACAATATATACAGTTTGTTCCAGTCTTGTCACCTTGTCTTATACCAGTCATAAAATCTGTTCCAGACTTCAAAATATTCTGATTCCCCTTTATTTTTAAGTTCAAGTGTGAGCCAATCTGCTTCCGCACAGGCCAACACTTTTCTGATTATATCTAGCTCTGATGGTGTATTTTCTTTTTTCTCTGGCCCATTTCTTGAACCTGGAAAGATCCTCCAGAGCCAGGAAAAAATCTTCCAGAAAACCACGCACCCATCAGCCAAACGGCCACCTAAACACCCCTTTCCTGTGCCACCGGGCATCAGAGCAGGGATGATTTACCCACCCCAGCCCTGTTCCCTTCCAAAAGGTGGGCATTTTGCCTTCTGTGACCACAAATGAGAGGCAGGGTGGGCTGAGGGGAAGGGGGCTGGCTGTCCCACAGGGGAGACCCTGGTGGGGGTGGAGGTGGGCAGAGAGGAAGTGGCGCCAGTGAAGAAAGCTTGCCCCGCTGCAGGAGGGGCCATGCGTGCATTTTCTCACCAGCCGAGTCCTGTTCAACACGGAGCTTTTGACCGACGCATTGTTCCCTTGCCAAAGGACCATAGAAGAGAAAGCGTGAACAATTAGGTAGGGGGTGCATTCACCAGCTGAGGGGAGTGGGTGTGGGTGTCTGTAGTAGCCTCTCAGAGCCTTTTCAAACCTCCCTTTGGCCAACGCAGAGTGACAGCTGAATGACAACAGTTTCACAAGGAGCGGCTCCCTCTCCCTCCACCGGCTTCAAATTTTCCCCTTTTTATAAAAAAAATATATTTATTTATTTTTAAACACAAATAAAGCAAACAGTACATGTACAACTGAATAAAAAAGAAAGAAAGAAAAAAGGAAAAGAAGAAAAAACACATATTAAATGCGCCCCGCACTCCCCTGAAGAACTTTTTCCACAACTTTTATTTCTTAAATATACAATATATTCCGATATTCCCTTATCCCCTCCAAAACAACATATATGCTTGAGTAGGTTTATTCCCTTTGCCTTCCACCAACACTGATTTGATTAAAATCCCCCCCCCGCCATATTTCAAAATAATTATTTGCTTTAATCATCCCCTTTTTTAAAATATTTCTTTTTATTTTTAATTTTCTAAACAAACACAGCGCATCCTTCTTTCCATGCTGTAGAAAGTGTTGGTTAGAAAAGACTTTCGGGCATCTCTTCCACAGTCAGCTGACACAGTCAGTCCCTTTTTAAAGTTTAATTTCTGTTATTGATTGATCATTTGTGGCCCTACTCCAAATTTCATTAGGCCATTTGTTTCTTTGAATATCCCAATTTCGTTCCCCGATATTTAACCATCGCGAATCCAGCTGCCATTATCAAATACCTTTTTTTTTGGTTCATTTATATCTCTTTTTTCCCACCAGCGACAGTAATGCAATCCTCGGGAACATCTCTAGATTGACATTCAACAGGGCCTCAAATTTCCCAACATCAGCTTTCTACCCCTAAGCCCCCCCCCCACGTGCCCCCATCTCTCAGCCTGGTCCCAGTTGCATTAGGCACCCCAACGCAGCTGCAGGAAAGCTGGGAGGTCTGACTATTGTTGAAACCTTCCCCTTTCTTGTCCTCTTCCCCTCCCCACCAACTCAAAACATTGCAGAGGGGACCTTCGCAGTGAATGAAGGAGAGGAAAAAAGGAGGAACAAAAGTTAGACGGGGAGGTTGAGAAAAATCAGAAACGGCCTCTGGGTGAATCAGGCTGACTCACTCGGCAGGAGGAGGAGGAGGAGGAGGGGAGTGAAGGATCGAGCAAGTTAGCGCCCACCCCTCTCCTAGGAAAAACGAGACATTTTAGGAAATATTAAAAGGGCGGAATATTTCCCCTAAAAGGGAGGCAGAAACTTACCACCCCCACCCCCATAATCTTTGTCATTAAGCCAGTCTATTCCACATAACAAAGATCTCCCCCCTTCAGGCAGAGCTATAGTAGGAATGCCAAAGCCCTTTCATTACATCATCACCCAGCAAAAGTCAACCAAGGTTGGGATTCAGGATAGCCTACAGCTGTGATGGCAAACATATGGCATGCATGCCAGGGGTGGCACACAGAGCCTCCTCTGTGGGTATGGGCACCATCGCCAGCTGCTCTTCTGGTTTCCAACATGCCAGCCAGCTGGTGAGTGTGTGTGTGTGTGTGTGTGTGTGTGTGTGTGTGTGTGTGTGCGCATTTCAATCAGAATAGAGCTGGAAGGGTCCTTTTAGTGCAACCCAGGACTCAAGGTTTTTGATTTTAGGTACCAGCTACCAGATGTTTTGTTTCATCAGGTGAAGGTCACCGATTCGATTTTAGAAGATTCTGAATTCTGGCTAAATTCTGAAAAGTTGGAGGCAGCTGGACTGCACAGGCCATTAAGCTCAACTAGCACAAAACAACACACTGGTTTTGTGTAAATGGAGGTATAGACTCAATATCACATGAAGTCAGAGGTGGGTTCCTGCCAGTTCTAACCTCTTCCATAGAAGAGGTTTCACAAATCTACCGTGCCGTTTAGAACCGGTTCCAGCTCCCTCCCCCCCCCCCCGCCTGTCCGCACATCATCAAGATGAAGAGCGAGAGGAGGAATTCTGGGAGTTGAAGTCCACAAGTCTTAAAGTTATCAAGGTTGAACACCCCTGGGGTATTTTTTCTAAAGGATTAGGGGTGCAAGGGTCTTGTAACTTGACAGCTTTAAGACTTGCACACTTCAATGGCAGAGTTCCTGAGCCAACATGACTGGAGGAGGAATTCTGGGAGTTGAAGTCCACAAGTCTTAAAGCTGTCAGGTTTGAACACCCCTGTGGGTTTTTTTTTCCTAAAGGATTAGGGGTGCAAGGGTCTTGTAACTTGACAGCTTTAAGACTTGCACACTTCAATGGCAGAGTTCCTGAGCCAACATGACTGGAGGAGGAATTCTGGGAGTTGAAGTCCACAAGTCTTAAAGCTGTCAGGTTTGAACACCCCTGTGGGTTTTTTTTTCCTAAAGGATTAGGGGTGCAAGGGTCTTGTAACTTGACACCTTTAAGACTTGCATTCTTCAAATGCCAGAATTTCTGAGCCAACATTTTGGTTGCGAAGCATGAGCGTTGTTAAATGGGTTTCACCACATTTTACAAGTTGGCCACACCCACCCAGTCACATGGCTGGCAAGCCACTCCCACCTGGTCACATGGCTGGCAAGCCACTCCCACAAAGCAGGCCACACCTACAGAAGAGGTTCAAAAAAAAATTTGAAACCCACCACTACATGAAGTATTCTTACTGCTTTATTAAAGCCTTAGTAAGGCTTCCACCCCTGAAATGCTTCATCCCGTTTTGGTCACCACATTACAGAAAAAGATGTTGAGACTTTGGAAAAAGTACAGAGAAGAACAACTAAGATGATTAAAGACCCTTAAAACATATGAAAAACGGTTGCCGGATTTGGGTTTGGCTAATCTAGAGCAAAGAAGGACTAGGGGGGACATGATAGCAGTCTTCCAATATCTCAGGGTTTGCCCCAAAGAAGAGGGTGTCAAACTATTCTCCAAAGCACCTGAGGGCAGGACAAGAAGCAATTGGTGGAAATTAATCAAGGAGAGAAGCAACCTGGAATTAAGAAGAAACTTTCTAACGGTTAACAACAGAGGACAATTAACCAGTGGAACTCCTTGCCACCAGAAGTTGTGGGCGCTTCATTACTGGAGGTGTATTAAGAAGAGACAGAACAGCCACCTGTCCAAAATGAGACAGCGCCTCCTGCTTGAGCAAGGGGTTGGACTAGAAGACCTCCAAGATCCCCTCCATCTCTATGGAGATTGATTGATGATGATAATCATCATCATTGTGGATGAAATTTGCATGGCACCTGGCTCTCAATGACCCCAGGTGATAACCTCATGATGTACAAATGGACCTTCTCCCCTTGAAGGCCTGGCCTGAAGCTTTTAAGATCTGCTTCGAGCAGCAGAGAAGTTGACCCAAGCAAGAAGTTGGTCTCCCACTAGCAGGGCTAAGGAAAAGGATGGAGGATTCCTCCCCCTTCCCCTTCCTCATGTCCCCCACCAAAAACAGATGCTTCTTCTCCCAGGCGATGAAGCCAGCCTCTGCCAGATTCCTCCACCACCACCACCCCAAAAAATGCCCCCCAGTCACTGATTTATAAAGCCGTGGTGGATATCACAACATTTTCCTTCCCTCCGCTTCGTTTCAATTTATAGTTCACACAAGCAACTTAAACACCGCCGATCTGAGATCAAAACAGAACTGGGGGGTTAGAGAGCATCTGTTTTAGAGGCGCCTGCCATGCGCCTCGAGATAATTTTAGACAAACGTGTTATAAACACGATCTGTGGAGCTTCACAGTTCCGTGGAGAGCTGTGGGACGAGGAGCACGTGAGGTTGACTTTGCAGGGGAAGCTCCCGAAATGCTCCGTGCGGAGCTGCGAAAGTCAACTTTGGTTTGTTTTTTAAGAAATATTTCTGGGGTGATGGAAGAAGGGGGAAGAAGAGGGATGGAGGAAGAGAGGGTTTTTTTTTCAGCAGGGATGAACCCCGAACCTACAAAATAATATTGTTAGTCCAGAAGTCGTGTCTGACCCATCACGATCCCATGGACAATGTTCCTCCAGGCCTTCCTGTCCTCTCCCGTCCTCTGGAGTCCATTTAAGCTCACGACGGCTGCTTCAATCCAGCCACCTTCAGAAGACTTCAGAATCAGAAGAGAGCTGGAAGGGACCTTGGAGGTCTTCTAGTCCAGCTCGCTGCTCAAGCAGGACACCCTCTACCATTTCTGAGAAGTGGCCATCCAGCCACTTCTTAAAATCCTCCAGTGATGGAACACCCACAACTTTCTGGTGACAAGCTGTTCCTCATTCTCTGTTGTCCCCTTCTTTTCTTGCCCTTTGTCTTTCCCAGCATGAAGCTCTTCTCTAGTGAGTCCTTCCTTCCCATTAGGTGGCCAAAGGATTTGAGTTTCCTCTTCAGGATCTGATTAGATAGATAGATAAATAGATAGATAGATGGATGGGTGGATGGATGGATGGATGGATGGATGGATGGATGGATGGATAGATAGATAGATAGATAGATAGATAGATAGATAGATAGATAGATAGATAGATAGATAGATAGATAGCAATAGCAGTAGACTTATATACCGCTTCATAGGCCTTTCAGGCCTCTCTAAGCGGTTTACAGAGAGTCAGCATATTGCCCCCAACAATCTGGGTCCTCATTTTACCCACCTCAGAAGAATGGAAGGCTGAGTCAACCCTGAGCCGGTGAGATTTGAACCGCTGAACTGCTGATCTAGCAGTAGCCTGCAGTGCTGCATTTAACCACTGCGCCACCTTGGGGGATAGATAGATAGATAGATAGATAGATAGATAGATAGATAGATAGATAGATGATAGATAGATAGATAGATAGATAGATAGATAGATAGATAGATAGATGATAGATAGATAGACAGACAGACAGACAGACAGACAGACAGACAGACAGATAGGCAGGCAGGCAGGCAGGCAGGCAGGCAGGCAGGCAGAGAAGGTAGGTAGGTACATAGGTGCATAGATGCATAGATGCATAGATGCATAGATGCATAGATACATAGATACATAGATAGATATTGCACATAGAGATAGATAGATAGATGGATGGATGGATGGACAAACAGACAGAGAGACAGATGGATGATAGATAGATCATAGATAGATAGATAGATAGATAGATAGATAGATAGATAGATAGATAGATAGATAGATAGATAGATAGATGTTGTTGTTAGTTGTGAAGTCGTGTCTGACCCATCTTGACCCCATGGACCAAGTTCCTCCAGGCCTTCCTGTCCTCTCCCATCCTCTGGAGTCCATTTAAGCTCCGGTGACTCCATCCAGCCACCTCCTTATCTGCCATCCCCTTCTTCTTTTGCCCTCCATCATTCCCAGCATGAGGCTCTTCTCCAGGGAGTCCTTCTTCCTTCTCATTAGGTGGCCAAAGTCTTTGAGTTTCCTCTTCAGGATCTGGCCTCCTAAAGAGCAGTCGGGGTTGATCTCCTCTAGGACTGACCGGTTGGATGGCCTTGCAGTCCAAGGGACTCAATGCAGGAGTCTTCTCCAGCACCAGAGTCCAAAGGCCTCCATTCTTTGGCGCTCAGCCTTCCTTATGGTCCAACCTTCACAGCCGTCCATTGCAACTGGGGAAACCACAGCCTTGGCTATATGCACTTGTGTTGCCAGGGTGATGTCTCTGCTTTTTAGTCTGCTGTCTAGATGTGCCATAGCTTTCCTCCCCAGGAACAAACGTCTTTTAATTCCTTGGCTGCCATCCACATCTGCGGTGATCTTGGAGCCCAGGAAAATAAAATCTGCCCCTACCTCCATTTCTTCCCCATCTATTTGCCAGGAATTGAGAGGGCCGGATGCCACAATCTTAGTTTTCTTAATGTTGAGTTTCAAGCCAACTTTTGCACTCTCCTCCTTCGCCAGCATCAAAAGGCTCTGTAGTTCCTCTTCTGCCATTAGAGTGGTCTCCTAACCCACAAAATAGGAGCCTGTAAATCAACTGCTTATAAAGCTCTAAGGGATGAGGGCCATTTGGTTGGTCCACATTTGGGTCTCAGATACTTCTAAAGTAGGATGAGAAAAGAAGGATTTCTCCCAATGGGCAGAATCCAGGTTAAGACTGAGTGAGCAGACTCTTGTCCTTCCTGGATTTGGTGGTAATAATAATAATAATAATAATAATAATAATGATGATGATGATGATGATGATGATGATGATAATGATAATAATGCTGCCACACCTGGAATACTGCGTCCAATTTTGGTCACCACATCACAAAAAAAGATGTTGAGACTTTGGAAAAAGTGCAAAGAAGAGCAACTAAGATGATTAAAGGCCTGGAAACTACCAACAAGGTTAGCTAAAATCTTAACAAATACCTCCCCAAAATGTTGGAAATGCGAATCAATACACGGAACATATTACCATTTATGGTGGACCTGTGAGGAGGCTAAAGATTTGTGGAAAAGGATCAAAAATTGGCTGGAGGCAATAACGGGGGTTAAAATAGAATGGAAACCTGAAGTTTTTTTATTAGGAATAATGTCTGCGAAATATAAAAAAGAAATCCATTATTTAATACTACATATAATTACGGTGGCAAGGATTGCCTTTGCCCAGAAATGGAAAAACAAATTAACTCCAAGCGAAGATGAAACAATAAGAAAGGTTATGGATTGTGCCAAAATGGACAAACTAACTAAAGAAATCCAGGGAAAAGAAGAATCAGAATTCTACCAGATATGGGATAAATGGAATAGGTGGATGGAGGAAAGAAACAAGAATCAGTGAAGGAATATAACAAAACTCAAAAAATAATAGTTATGAGTAAAATAAGAGGGTTAAGAATGGTGAAATCCAAATGAAATACAATAGAAGGGGAAATAATATAAGGTGAGTGGTATCGATTGATAATTGCTATTAGAAAGAACAGGAAGTTCCTCTTCGTATTGTATTGTGTAAATGTGGTATACGTCTAAGTTTTGTGTGTGTGTATTTTACATGTTTGTTAATAAAAAATAAAAAAATAAAATGTATAGTAAAGGCCTGGAAACTAAAAGATGTGAAGAACGGTTGCAAGATTTTGGTATGGCCAATCTAGAGAAAAAGAGAACTAGGGAGGATGTGATAGCAGTCATCCTGTATTTGAGGGGCTGCCCCAAAGAAGAGGGAGTCAAGCTATTCTCCAAAGCACCTGAAGGCAGGACAAGAAGCAATGGGTGGAAACTAATCAAGGAGAGAAGCAACCTAAAACTAAATTTCCTGACAGTGAGAACAATTAACCAGTGGGACAACTTGCCTCCAGAAGTTGTGAATGCTCCAACGCTTGATGTTTTAAAGAAGAGGTTGGATATTCATTTGTCTGAAGTGGTGTAGGGTTTCCTGCCTAAGCAGGGGGTTGGACTAGAGGACCTCCAGGGTCCCCTCCAACTCTGTCATTCTGTTATTCAGTTGCCCACCTACTGAGCCAAAGTTTTATCCAAAGCCTCTTTTGAAATTATATCAGGGTGGGGATTCCCCAAAAAGTCTTCCCTCTAAAAAAGGAACAACTCCAAACTCAGTTTTGAAAATATGGAAAACATCACAACGTGAATTCTGCTTTGCTCTGATGGCGACAGATGTCGGCATTCCCACTTGTGAAGCCACATATCAAAACTTGTAGCAGGGAAGAACATCATCAAAGATGTCAAACTGCTTATTTGGCCCAACTACATCAAAACTGTCCGTCAAGCCTGGGAGCCATTTTTTGCATTGGAGTTTCAGGCCTGCCACATTTAGTGCTGTGGGAAAATGGGAGTGGGGATTGTATAGCATAGGGGAGATATATAGTGTCATAATACAATACAATAGAAGAGTTGGAAGGGACCTTAGAGGTCTTCTAGTCCAAACCCTATACCGTTTCAGAAAAAAAAGGCTATCCAACATCTTCTTAAAGACTTCCAGTGTTGGGGCATTCACAACTTCTGGAGGCAAATTGTTCCACTGATTAATTGTTCTAACTGTCAGGAAATTCCTCCTCAGTTCTAAGTTGCTTCTCTCCTTGATTAGTTTCCATCCACTGCTTCTTGTTCTGCCCTCAGGTGCCCTGGAGAATAGTTTGACTCCCTCTTCTTTGTGGCAGCCCCTGAGATATTGAAACACTGCTATCATGTCTCCCCTAGTCCATCTTTTCATTAAACTAGACATACCCAATTCCTGCAACTGTTCTTCATATGTTTTAGCCTCCAGTCCCCTAATCCTCTTGGTTGCTCTTCTCTGCACTCTTTCTAGAGTCTCCACATCTTTTCTACATCGTGGAGACCAAAACTGAATGGCGGATTCCAAGGGTGGCCTTACCAAGGGATTATAAAGTGGTATTAACCCTTCACGTGATCTTGATTCCATCCCTCTGTTGATGCAGCCTAGAACTGTGTGGGCTTTTTTGGCAGCTGCTGCACACAGCTGGCTCCTATTTAAACAGTTGTCCACTAGGACTCCAAGATCCCTCTCCCAGTTACTACTGTTGAGCAAGGCACCACCTATACTGTACCTGTGCATTTCATTTTTGTTGCCTAAATGTAGAACCTGACTCTTTTCACCCTTGAATTTCATTTTATTAGATAGTGCCCAATGTTCAAGTTTGTCAAGATAATAACATTCCTTTCTCAGAGAGTCAAGGACAACTTGCCCTGCACCTGTAGTGACGTGACTGGGATGCCTCTCTAGATTTGGATGGCACCGGATGGGGCCCTGTGATGGACATGTGGCTGCTGGGCAGGGATTTGGACTTTCTTCTGGGTGGGGAAAACCTGGAAGCTTTCAGATTCGGGTTTCCCCCAATGTGCCAACATGACATCTCCAATGAAATGGAACTTCGAGGAACTTGAAGCCTTGGAGTCTTCTTTTGTTGGGGGTGTTACTTGCAACCCTGGCACACGTATCTGTTGAGCAGATAATTTCTGGACAGGTGGAATCAGGGAGATGGATGCTCTTCAGATGCCCTCAACTGGGTTCACACAGCCCTTGATGTAAGCTTGGGTTTAACCATAGTTTAGCCTTTACGGGCTGGTTTCACACAACCCATTATGTGGAACGTAGCCTCTGTCCACACCACACAGCAAGCCAAATCCATACAGAACCATACCATGTCATAAACCATGGGTTGAGTTTACAATGTAAGATCAAACATGCCTATCGAAAGAGGTCCTGATCTTGATGGATGGTGTAGACCAACCCCTTGGAGGTGAGTCAACAGAATCATCTAGAATGTGGTTTTTATAAAATATTTATTTATTTATTTATTTATTTATTTATTTATTTATTTATTTATTTATTTATTTATTTATTTATTTATTTGTCCTTTATGCCGCCCACTCCCGGAGGACTCCGGGCGGCTCACAAAAGACAAGGGAAAGGGGGGAACAAGACAAAGACAACATATTAAAAACAAAACCAACATTCACAATTTCCGTGGAGGTAGATGCTTCTCAGCTCCCCCCAGCCTGCTGGAACAGCCAGGACTTGGTGGCTTTGCGGAAGGCCGGGAGGGTAGTAAGGATCCGGATCTCAACAGGGAGCTCGTTCCAGAGGGCCGGAGCTGCAACAGAGAAGGCTCTCCCCTGGGGAGTCGCCAGCCAACATTGGCTGGCAGATGGAATCCTGAGGAGACCCAACCTGTGCGATCTAATTGGTCTGAGAGAGGTAATCGGCAGGAGGCGGTCTCTCAGGTACTCAGGTCCGATGCCATGTAGGGCTTTATAGGTAGCGACCAGCACCTTGAAGCGGATTTGGAGACTAATAGGTAGCCAGTGCAGCTCGCGGAGGATAGGTGTAACGTGGGTGTACCTTGGTGCACCCACAATCGCTTGCGCAGCTGCATTCTGGACTAATTGGAGTCTTCGAACACTCTTCAAGGGCAGCCCTATGTAGAGCGCAGGAACTGGACATGGCTGGTCTAGGGAAGAGAAGGACCAGGGGAGAAAGGAGAACTGCCTGCCAATATTTGAGGTGCTGGCACAGAGAGGAGGGGGTCAAGCTATTCTCCGGCACCCGAAGGCCAGACAAGGAACAATGGATGGAAACTGACCAAGGAGATAAATTCAACCTGGAAATAAGGAGGTATTTCCTGACAGTGAGAACAATCCACCCATGGAACAGAAGTTGCCTTAAGAAGTTGTGGGAGCTTCGTCTGTCTGTCTGTCTGTCTGTCTGCCTGTCTTTCTTTCTGTCTTTCTTTCTATCTATCTGTCTTTCTATCTATTTCTGTCTGTCTGTCTATCTATCTATCTAATCTCTTATCTGTCTTCTATCTTATTTGTCTGTTTATCTATCTAGTTAATCTTTTTATTTGTCTTCTGTCCATCTAATCTCTGCCTTTCTGTCTCTAATTTCTTGCATCTATCCATCTGTCTTCTGCCTATCTAATCTCTCTCTATCCCTCCTTCCTCAACAATCCCCTTGGTGGCAATAGAGACTTCATTGAATCTCTGGGTAACTTAAGCCTGCAGGTCAGAAATTGAGGGACGAGAAGGTAACATCTGGACAGGTTTACCCACCACCAAAGGTTTTGATTTTCCAACTTGTTGCCCCTTCCGTGAACCATTCCCCTGGGATCCATTGGTGTGCAACCAGATCCCCAAGCAGAGCCATGGGAGGCTGTGACACACAAGAGGAAAGCAGATTTGCAAACAAAGTCCCAATTTCTTTTACATAAGGTGTGATTCTTTTATGCCAGCACTTGCTCTCCAGAGGTGTGATGGTAATGCAGGAGCTTAAATCATCCTCTTTTAATGACAAACACCCCCCCCCATCCCTTGCAGGGTGGAGTCTGGGCAACTGAATTGTGTTTACTGGCCGGATGCTCTTCCTGTCACCAATGAGGAGTTTCCCCGCCCCCCTGGCAGATGACATTCTTGGTGTGCCCTGAGAGAGAAACATCTGCCTCCCCCTAGGATGAAATTGACAACTTCCACGCCACCTCTAGGCATGGGTGGGATTTAAAAATTTTAGCAACTGGTTCTTTGTTTGGTTGCTGGGTGGGCGTGGTCATGGTGGGCATGGCTTACTCAGCCTCCTGCACCATGGCGGGGGAGGGGGAGTTTTCACCCTCCCCAGGTTCTGGAGACTTTCCTCGACTCTCTGGGAGGGCAAAAATGGCCTCTCCCAGGCTCCAGAGACCCTCTGGAGCAGTGTTTCTCAACCTTGGCAACGCTGGCTGGGGAATTCTGGGAGTTGAAGTCCGGACATCTTCAAGTTGCCAAGGTTGAGAAACACTGCTCTGGAGGCTGGAAATGGGTCTGTTTCTGGATTTCCAGAAGTTCAGGCCCATTTTTCGCCCTTCCGGAGCTTCCACACAGGCCCTGCACTTCTCTGTCATCCAAAACGGGCTGTGTGGAGACTCCTGGGAGGGGAGGGGCAGGGTGGGTGGAGCCAACCAGTCCTTGCAAATCCTAACCCTAACCCTAACCCTAACCCTAGCCCTAGCCCTAGCCCCAGCCCCAACCCCAACCCCAACCCCAACCCCAACCCCAACCCTAACCCTAACCCTTCCCTCTAGGCCACCACACCCCTCCTGCCAAAGCTTAAATCACATTTTTAAAAGGGTAGGTGGGCGAAAGGGACTTTTTAATGTCTCTGTGTCAGGGTTCCAAATAGCATCCAAAAGCTGTCGAAACTAGAATATTGTGAGCAGTGGTGGGATTATTATTATTTTTTTACTGCCGGTTCTTTGGGTGTGACTTAGTGGGCATGGCATGGTGGGCGTGGCAGGGGAAGGATACTGTAAAATCTCTTGTCAGGGTTCCAAATAGCATCCAAAAATAAATCAGAGTCCAAGGCAAAGTATTGCTCAAAGTTCCAATTTATGAAGAGAGCCATGTTGGCACATCTGGGGAAACCCAAATCTGAAAGCTTCCCGGTTTCCCCCACCCAGTTGAAAGTTCAAGATCTTGCCCCCCACACCCACAAGTCCATCCCATGGTCCAATCTCCCACTGCCATGCGGGCAGCTTCTATCCACCCAGTTCCGATCAGGTGCAGCGGTGCAAAGAGAAAGGATGACCCTGGCTTTCTAGAAAGAATGTTGTTATGGCTACATAGTATCTAACCCCCTCCCATTTTCCCACCATAGAAAAGGCATAGTAGAATAATAGAAAGTATGGCAGGCCAAAGACCCAAAAGGAATATGGCTGCAGGCCTGACACCCATAATGCAAAGCATGCATCACCCTCCCCTCCGCACTCCATTTCCACCCCATGCACGCGCCTGCCCCCACCCCACCCATTTTTGGCTTCTAGGTTGGTGCAGGATACCCTGCAGGCCCAAAACATGGCTGAGAATTTGCAGCGGGAGCTGGTGAGAGTTTTGCCTCCTTGCTGGGATGAATGGAGCCTCCTGCAGTCACAGCAAGTCAATCAGAGGAGAGATTATGCTTGTGCTTCCCTTGTCTTCCCTCAAAGAACATCTCCGGCTCAATCCAAGTAGGGCTTTTCCTGCATCTATGTTGACTAGCTCAGCGGAGCCTCCATGCTGGCAGCAATCTACCTCAGAAGCTGGATGGGCCAAGATAACTGAATCAGAGGTGATGGGCTCCATCAACGGAGGGTTTCAAGAAAAGACTGGATGGCCATTTGTCCAGAATGGCCAACCGATGGCACATGTGCCAGAGGTGGCATGCAGAGCCCCCTCCACATGTGCCCTTGCCAGCTGCTCTCCAGTTTTCCAGCACGCACATACAAGACAGCCAGCTGGTGCCAGAAAATGGCCTGAAAATGCCCCCCAAATGCCCCCACAACAGGCCATTTTGGGGGGCATTTTCAGGCTGTTTTCAGGACATTTTTCAGGCTGTTTTGGGTGAAAAACGGCCTGAGAACAGCCTGAAAACCTGGCTAAAAAACAGGCCAGGTGCGCTTCAGGTAAATGGTGCATGCACTCACATGCATGCACATTCCATTTTGGGCACTCGGTGCCGAAAAGGTTCGCCGTCCCTGGCATAGGATCTCCTGCCTGAGCCCGGGGTGGACTACTGGACCTCCAAGGTCCCTTCCAACTCGGTTATTCTGTAACTCACTGAATCCTGACCCCTCGTCCCTCAGGGAGAAGGAGAGCCCCCACCCCAGCTTCTCCTAGCCACCAGCCAGCGCCTCCATCCCACATGCCTTCAATTAAACCAGCATCCGTTCAGCGTCGCACCGCAGAAAAGATAAACCAGGGGGAGTGACTCTGCCTTCTGCAACGTATCAACAATATCGCTGACACCGATCTGTAGCCGGAACTGTCTTTTTTGAATAAACATGATGTCACTCATGTTGCATTCATCCACTTTTTGGACAGCTGCTGTCAGCCCAGCCAGAGAAAAATGCCACCTTCCCAGTGACAGCTGCCACCGCCGTTCCTTTGCAGTGGAAGCCTTGCTAGCAGACGAGAGGGAAGGAGGGACTGGGTGGAGGACTGGGGAGCTGCGGGGATGCTATTTAAAGGAGGCTGCGTCGCTGGGCTGAGGCTTGTGGGAACCTGGGCTCTGCCAACTTCCAAAACATCCGCCTGGATCGGGCACTGTGGCGCGCAGAAGCCCCCTTGTCCTTCAAGCAGTGCCCTTAAACCCCATAAAGGCATAAAATAGCACTTGTGAACTGCACCCCCCTCTGTTTCAATGTCAACCAGAATAGAACTGGGAGGGACCTCGGAGGTCTTCTAGTCCACCCTCCTGCTCGGGCAGGAGAGCCTATACCCGTGATGGCAAACCGTTTCTGCACTGAGTGCCTAAACTGAAATGTCTCTGCCGAAACAGACAAAAGAAATGAACAAAAGAAATTCAGGGAGAAGAAGAGACAGAATATTATCAGATATGGGGGAAATGATATCGGTGATTGTAGGAAAGAAAGAAGGCTCAATGAAAGAAGCCAATAAAATCCAAAAGTCAGTGGTGGGATTCAGCCGGTTCGCACCTATTCGGGAGAACTGGTTGGTAACTTTCTAAGTAGTTCAGAGAACCGGTTGTTGGAAGAAATCTCCTTTTGGTTTTTCCCCCACTTTGCAGGGCTAATCCTGTAAGGAAGGCAGGAAGGAAACATTCTGGTGTTGTTTCTAGCCTCATCTTTACTGCCCTGCTTACCTAAACTGCCTCTCTGGTTAACCCTTGTTCCATTGTAACAGCTAAGGCAAAGCGCCCATCGATGTGAGTGACGTTGAGTTGGCCACGCCCAGCCAGTCACATGACCACCGAGCCCTGCCTACCCAGTTAGTCATTAGGGCAGAGAACCGGTTGTTAAATTATTTGAATCCCACCACTGCCAAAAGTAGAAATTAAGGAGGATTATCCTGTCTATGATATCCCTCCTTAAACGCTCAAGAGAGTTTAAACTCATTCAAGGTAACCACCCAATGTATCAGGCAGATGAGTAAAATAAGAGGGTTAAAAATGGTGAAACTCAAACCAAACATCAAAAGCGGAAACAGCATAAGGAGAATTGTACCGATTTGAAAGTGCTGTTAGAAGGAACACAACGTTCCAATGTATTGTGTAAATGTAGTCTATGTCTAAGTTTTGTTTTTGTGTATTTTGTGTGTTTGAAAATTAAAAAACAAAATTAAATAAAAATTAAATAAAATGTGTGTACATTCCTGAAGACCAGCTGACTGGCACGTATATGTCTGTTTTTTGGGCATTTTCCGGGCTATTTTCAGGTTATTTTTCGTGCCAAAAACAACCCAGAAAACAGCCCCCAAATGGCCTGAAATACAGCCTGTTTTTTGGCTGATTTTGACATGATAACAGTGTTCCAATATTTGAGGAGTTACCATAAAGAAGAGGGGGTCAACTTATTCTCCAAAGAACCTGAAGGTGGAAACTCACCAAGAAGAAATCCTTCTTTCTCTCCTTCCTCCTTCCACCCACCCATCCTTCTCTCTCCCATCCTCTCCTTGCTTCCCTCCTTCTGTCCTTGCTTCCTTCCTTCTCTCATTCCTTCCTTCCAATATCTCACAGGTTGCCCCAAAGAAGAGGGAGTCAAGCTATTCTCCAAAGCACCTGAAGGCAGGACAAGAAGCAATGGGTGGAAACTCATCAAGGAGAAATCCTTCTTTCTCTCTTTCCTTCCTTCCTCTCCTTGTTTCCTTCATTCGTTCCTTCCATCCTCTCATCCTTCTCTCTCCCGTCCTTCTCCCCTTCCTTCCCTCCTTCTCTCCTTGCTTCCTTCCTTCTCTCATTCCTTCCGTCCTCCCTCCTCTCCTTCCTTCCCACCTTCCTTCCTTCCAATATCTCAGGGGTTGCCCCAAAGAAGAGGGAGTCAAGCTATTCTCCAAAGCATCTGAGGGTACAACAAGAAGCAATGGGTGGAAACTAATCAAGGAGAGAAGCAACTTAGAACTAAGGAGAAATTTCCTGACAGTGAGAACAATTAACCAGTGGAACAGAAGTTGCCTCCAGAAGTTGTGAATGCCCCAACACTGGAAGTCTGTAAGAAGATGTTGGACAATGGCAGCGAGAATCGTATTTGCTTGAAATTGGAAATCAGATAAGATACCAAGAGAAGAAGAGATAACAAAAAAAGGTTTTAGATTGTGCAGAGATGAACAGGTTAACTCTGAGAATAAAGGATAAAGAGGAATTGGTGTACTTCAAAACATGGGGAAGATTTTATGACTGGCTAGAGAAAGAGATCTAGAAAAAAATGAAAGACAGCTATAGAACCCAGATGACGCACTATTAAATGGAAAAAGGGGGGAAGAGCGGGGGAAATAGAAAACAAAGTATTGATACAAGTATATGAGACATAGAGAAAAAAATAGAACATGATAGTGAAGAAAAGGGAATAGGAGAGAATAAGCATAAAATTATAACCTGGTTTGCAGGAATATCATCCCGAAAATACACCAGTTGAAGAGTTGAGAAGAGATAACCACAACAACAGAAAAGGAAAGGAAGAAGAGAGGAGAGGAGAAGAGAGGGAAGGGGAGGAAAGGAAGAAAGAGGAAAGGAGAGGAAGGAGGGAAGGGATAGAAAGAGAAGGAGAGAGGGTAGGGGGAGGAAGAAAAAGAGAGGAGTAGGGGAGAGGAAGGGGAAGAAGGAAGGGAAAAGAGAGAAGGAGGAGAGGAGAAGAGAGGAAAGGAGATGGAAGGAAGGAAGAGGAGAGGACAGAGGGAGGGATAGAAAGAGAAGGAGAGAGGGTAAGAGGAGGAGGAAGAGAGGAGTAGGGGAGAGAAAAGGGAAGAAGGAAGGGAAAGGAGAGAAGGAGGGAGGGCAGGAAGGGGAAGAGGAAGAGAGGAGAGGAGAAGAGAGGGAAGGGGAGGAAAGGAAGAAAAAGGAAAGGAGAGGAAGGCATAGAAAGAGAAGGAGAGAGGGGAGGAGGTGGAGGAGGAAGAGAGGAGTAGGGGAGAAGCAAGGGAAGAAGGAGAGGGAAAGGAGAGGGGGAAGGAAGAAAGTAAAGAAGGGAGAGAGAAAATAAAATAAAAAATATGGTGGCCATAATACAAAATAGGTGTATGGGATGGTAAGCAAGGCAACCCAGAATGTATATTTTAACCTTTTATTACGGAAAAATAAATATGCAAAAATGAAAAAAAAATAAGAATAATAACTATGTGAATGTATACCTGCAACTATATGTAAGAGAATAAAAACAAAAAACACTTTTTTATACATGTAAAAAAAGAAGAGATTGGGCAACCATTTGTCTGAAGCGGTGTAGGATTTCCTGCCTAAGCAGGGGGTTGGACTAGAAGACCTCCAAGGTCCCTTCCAACTCTGCTATTCTATTATTCTGCCTTTCCCATTTTGGGGGTCCCTAGTCAAGGCTTTGGGAATGCTACGATGAATCCAGCAGGCCAGATCTGGCCCAGGGATTGCCAGTTGCCGCTTGGAGACGGGAACTCACTACAGAAGGAGTCGCAATCCATCAGGGCCCTTCTGCTAATTGCTTCGCACCGATTCCCAGCAATGCAGCTTCTGGCAGTTTCCCTAGTCCCCCCTCACCCTTTCCACCTCTGCGCAAACCTTTGGGGGATGGAAGAGACCCCCAAACAGAGGAGGGGAGATGCGCCAACTTGGCCCTTTTCCAAGGAACCTTTTAAACTCCCCAGTCTGCACCAAGAGGTTTAACAATTCTGCAAGATAGGTGTGAAATGAACTCTTTTTCTCATAATAGAGTTGCAGGCTTAGTGGCCAGAAAAAGCAACTATAAGTAAAGGTATGTGCTAGTCGTTCCCGACTCTAGGGGGTGGTGCTCATCCCCGTTTCAAAGCCGAAGAGCCAGCGCTGTCTGAAGCAGTGGTGGGTTTCAATTTTTTTTAGAACCTCTTCTGTAGGTGTGGCCTGCTTTGTGGGAGTGGCTTCCCGGCCATGTGACTGGGTGGGTGTGTCTTGCTGGCCATGTGACCGAGTGGGAGTCGCTTGGAAGTCATGTGACTGGGTGGGCGTGGCCAACTTGTAAAATGTGGTGAAACTCACTTAACAACACTCTTGCATAGCTACCAAAATGTTGGCTCAGAAACTCTGGCATTTGAAGCCTGCAAGTCTTAAAGCTGTTGTTACAAGACCCTGGCACCCCTAACCCTTTAGAAAAAAAACCCAGGGGTGTTCAAACTTGACAGATTTAAGACTTGCGGACTTCAACTCCCAGAATTCCTCCTCCGGTCATGTTGGCTCAGGAACTCTGGCATTGAAGTGTGCAAGTCTTAAAGCTGTCAAGCTACAAAAACCTTGCACCCCTAACCCTTTAGAGAAAAAAAAACCAGGGGTGTGGTGTTCAAACTTGACAGCTTTAAGACTTGTGGACTTCAACTCCCAGAATTCCTCCTCTCGCTCTTTATCTTGATGATGTACGGACGGGAGAGGGGAGGGAGCTGGAACCGGTTCTAAATGGCACTGTAGATTTGTGGAACTTCTTCTATAGAAGAGCTTAGAATGGGCAGGAACCCACCCCTGGTCTGAAGACATCTCCATGGTCATGTGGCCAGCATGACTAAATGCTGAAGCTGCTCGGAACGCTGTTCCCTTCCCACCAAAGGTGGTTCCTATTTTCCTACTTGCATTTTTTACGTGCTTTCAAACTGCTACGTTGGCAGAAGCTGGGACAAATCACGGGAGTTCATTCCGTTTTGCAGCGCTAGGGATTCGAACCGCTGAACTGCTGACCTTTCTGATCGACAAGCTTAACGTCTTAGCCACTGAGCCACCGTGTCCCTCTGGAAAAACAAGCTGCAACACTCCAAATTTCTTTGCCCAGAAAGTTGGCTTTCCTGGACCAAAGGCTGCCCAACCAGAGGTTCAAGCATGCCCAGTTTTCGCCTCTATTTTCCAGCACGGACAATGCACCAAGGGAGGCTCATTCAATTTCATTGTACACATATGGTGCATGGACAATAAAGGTTTGGTTTGATTTGAGCTGTGAAACTGCAGGCTGGCCAGATGTGCGTTGAGCAGAGAATTTTGGGAACGGCTGCCATGAATGAACAGCCAGGCCCTGTTTCTAGGTGAGGGATGAGGGGAAGGATTTGCCCTCAATTCCTAATCAAATTCCTCGATTGATTCCTTCACAATCAGGTGAAATATTAGTAGCACTTTGCAAAGCCTTAGTAAGGCCACACCTGGAATCCTGCATCCAGTTTTGATCACCACATTGCAAAAAAAGATGTTGAGGCTTTGGGAAAAGTACAAAGAAGAACAACTAAGGATTAAAGGCCTGGAGTCTAAAACATGTGAAGAACGGTTTTAGGATTTGGATTTGGCTAGTCTGGAGAAAATAAGGACTAGGGGGGAAATTGTAGCAGCATTCCAATATTTGAGGGGCTGCCACAAAGAGGAGGGGGTCAGCTTATTTTCTAAAGCATCTCAAGCCAGGACAAGAAACAATGGGTGGAAACTAATTAAGGAGAGAAGCAACCTGGAATGAAGGAGAAACTTCTTAACATTGAGGCCAGTTAACCAGTGGAATGACTTGCCACCAGAAGTTGTGAGAGCTCCATCACTGGAGGTTTTTAAGAAGAGACCTGTCTGAAATATGGGATCTTCTGCTTGAGCAGGGGGTTGGACTAAATGACCTCCAAGGTACCTTCCAGCTCTATTATGATTCTGATTCCTTGCTAACCAAAAGTTGGGCATGGTAGGATTATATTGCATGCATCTGGAAGGAAGGAAGGTTTTTTTTTTAAACAGTTGGAAGGGACCTTGTAGGTCATGTAGTCCAACCCCCCTGCCCCAGCCCAAGCAGGAGTCCCTACACCATTTTTGACAGATGGCAGCCCAGTCTTTTCTTGAAAGCCTCCAGTGATGGAGGACCTACAACCTCTGAAGGCATCTTCTGTTCCATGGGTGGATTGTTCTCCCTGTCAGAAAATTCCTCCTTATTTCCAGATTGAATCTCTCCTTGGTCAGTTTCCATCCATTATTCCTTCTGGCATTCAGGTGCTTTGGACAATAGTTCGAGCCCCTCCTCTCTGGGGCAGCCCCTCAAATATTGGAAGGCTGCTCTCCTGTCTCCCCTGGTCCTTCTCTTCACTAGACTAGCCAGGCCCAGTTCCTGCAACCGTTCATCGTATGTTTTAGCCTCCAGCCCCTTAATCATCCTAGTTGCTCTTCTTTGCACTCTTTCTAGAGTCTCAATATCCTTTACGTATTAACAGAGTTGGAAGGGACCTTGTAGGTCATCTAGTCCAACCCCTTGCTCAAGCAGAAGACCCTACACCATTTCTGACAGATGGCAGTCCAGTCTCTTCTTGAAAGCTCCCTTCTTCATATGTTTTAGTCTCCAGTCCCCCAATCCTCTTGGTTGCTCTTCTCTGCACCCTTTTTAGAGTCTCAACCTCTTTTTTATAGTGTGGTGACCAAAACTGGATGCAGGGATTCTAGTGTGGTCTTACTAAGGCTTGAATCTCTCCTTGGTCAGTTTCCATCCATTGTTCCTTGTCTGGCCTCCAGGTGCTTTGGAAAATAGCTTGACCCCCTCCTCTCAGTGGCAGAGATCGCTGAGTTAGCCACCATTCCAGGGGAGGGGATTTCTCTTCCTCTGGAGGCTTGTTTTAAGAGTTGCACAATGCCAAAAACGAGAAGTCAGTGATGCAACCTCGAGCTGTTGTTTCAACAGAGTCCACTGGCTAGCAAAGCCTTCGGGGCTCCAAGCTGGGGGCGGGGGGGGAGGCAGCCGTAGTGTTTTATTCCTGGAGCTGAGGGTCTCCCGGGAGAGGAACGAGACAATCAGAACAAGGACAGGGACCACGTCAGGAAGGAAAGCAGGTGGCTTTTAAAAATGAGGCAAGAGATGATTAGCGAAGGCAACTCCCAGAGGACGTGAAGCGAAGCAAGCTAGAATCAACCATGGCTACCATTTCCCTCGCCCAAAGTCCCTCTCGGATCGGAGCTTTCCCTCCGATCCGAAAGCTCTGGTGAACCAAACACCCGAAGGCTCTTTTTCCAAAACACAACTGGACTTTCTTCGGTCCCCACCCCCACCCCCCGCGGTGTCAATGTTCTTGAGAAATTCTTCTGAAGTTGAGGGAAGAGGAGAAGGAAGGAGAGAGGGGAAAGGGGAGAAGGAAATGGACGAGAGGAGAGGAGTAGGAGAGAGGGAGGTGGAGAAGAGGAGAGAGAAGAGGGGAGAGGAGAAGAGGAAAAGGGAGGAGAAGAAGTAGATGGGGAAAGGAAAGAAGGAAAAGGAGGAGAGGAGAGGAGTAGGAGAGAGGAAAGGAGAGGGAAGTGGAGGAGAGAGAAGAGGGGAGAGGAGAAGAGGAAAAGGGAGGAGAAGGAAGCAGACAGGGAAAGGAGAGAAGGAAATGGATGAGAGTAGAGGAGTAGGAGAGAGGGAAGGAGAGAGAAGTCGAGGAGAGGGAAGAGGCGAGAGGAGAAGAGGAAATGGGAGGAGAAGGAAGTAGATGGGGAAAGAAGAGAAGGAAATGGATGAGTAGAGGAGTAGGAGAGAGGGAAGGAGAGGGAAGTGGAGAAGAGGAGAGAGAAGAGGGGAGAGGAGAAGAGGAAAAGGGAGGAGAAGGAAGTAGACGGGGAAAGGAGAGAAGGAAATGGATGAGTAGAGGAGTAGGAGAGAGGGAAGGAGAGGGAAGTGGAGAAGAGGAGAGAGAAGAGGGGAGTGGAGAAGAGGAAAAGGGAGGAGAAGGAAGTAGACGGGGAAAGGAGAGAAGGAAATGGATGAGTAGAGGAGTAGGAGAGAGGGAAGGAGAGGGAAGTGGAGAAGAGGAGAGAGGAGAGAAGAACTAAAAACAAAAGGAGAAATGTTTCCCCATTTTGTATTTGAGCATCCAAGAAGGGACAGGTAAGGAGAAAGGGAACGAGGAAAGACAACGAAAAAGAATGAAAGATGGGAAGAGAGCAAGGAAGGAAAAAGAAGAAAAGGAAGGAAGGATGGAAAGAAGGAAGGAGATGGGAATGAGGAGAAGAATGGAAGGTGATGGAGAGGAAGGAAGGAGGAAAAGAGGGTGAAAAGGAAGGAAGGAAGGAAGGAGATGGGAATGAGAAGGAAGGTGATGGGGAGGAAGGAAGAAGGAAAAGAGGATGAAAGGGAAGGAAGGAAGGAGATGGGAATGAGAAGGAAGGTGATGGGGAAAGAAGAGAAGGAAATGGATGAGTAGAGGAGTAGGAGAGAGGGAAGGAGAGGGAAGTGGAGAAGAGGAGAGAGAAGGGGAGTGGAGAAGAGGAAAAGGGAGGAGAAGGAAGTAGATGGGGAAAGGAGAGAAGGAAATGGATGAGTAGAGGAGTAGGAGAGAGGGAAGGAGAGGGAAGTGGAAAAGAGGAGAGAGGATAGAGGAGAGAAGAACTAAAAACAAAAGGAGAAATGTTTCCCCATTTTGTATTTGAGCATCCAAGAAGGGACAGATAAGGAGAAAGGGAACGAGGAAAGACCACGAAAAAGAATGAAAGATGGGAAGAGAGCAAGGAAGGAAAAAGAAGAAAAGGAAGGAAGGATGGAAAGAAGGAAGGAGATGGGAATGAGGAGAAGAAAGGAAGGTGATGGAGAGGAAGGAAGGAGGAAAAGAGGGTGGAAGGGAAGGAAGGAAGGAGATGGGAATGAGAAGGAAGTTGATGAAGGAAGGAGGAAAAGAGGGTGGAAGGGAAGGAAGGAAGGAAGGAAGGAAGGAAGGAAGGAAGGAAGGAAAGAAAAAGATTATAATGAGAGTGAGGGAGGGTTTGAGGGAAGTCACTTGGCCACCTCAGGTGCCCCCTGACACAAGTGATGTTGAGCTGGCCACACCCACCCGGCCACGCCCCTGGTCCACACACACCTCAGGTCAAACACAACCCTTATGTGTCCCTCAATCGACCATCCAGTCGATTTCTCACCCTTCAAATAGCCTTTGCACCTCAAAATACGATCAGCTCCATTGGCCAATCAGTTTTTTTTCAACCTTCCCCCAATCTCCTCTTGAGGAAGAGCTTCCTCTGTCTCCCAAAGGGGCTTCTTCAAAAGACTTTCTCTCTTTTCGCTTGAAGCGGTTTCGCTTCTCGCCCAAGGAGCTTCTTCAGTTCTGAGCGAAG
Organism: Thamnophis elegans; assembly: GCF_009769535.1. Lineage (NCBI taxonomy): Eukaryota > Metazoa > Chordata > Lepidosauria > Squamata > Natricidae > Thamnophis > Thamnophis elegans. The sequence goes on from NC_045556.1 coordinate 29,045,637, forward strand.
AAGCTTCTTAGGATCAGAATTGAAGAAGCTTCTCGAGTGAGAAGCGAAACCTCTTCAAGGAAAATCCAGTCCAGTGGCCTTTTGGGAAAAAGCACCTTTGGGTCAACCGTGACCTGAACGGCTGAGAATCTCCGTAGAAACTTACTCACAGGTTGATCAAGGATATTTTGAGGGCCAAAACTCAACCGAAACATAACCTTGTAGTAAAATTGCTATTGAATCTACTCAGGAGGGTAGAGATTCTGGGTCGGAAGAAGTAAGAAACCTTGAGAGATAGTTTTGGGGAAACTAGAAGTCGTTCTTCCCCCTTTTTTCCACCAGCAGAGAAAAACAAGGACACTAGTTCTCTTCTAAGGAGGTTCTAGGTTACCCAAATTACCTTCCCATGTTGGGCATGGTCCTGGAATTACAGGAAAAGCCTTGAAGGATTGAGGAGGGAGGTAGGTTTGGCTTTGGGTGTTTGCCTAGCCTGATGGGAGTTGTAGTCCAGGGATACGAAGGGCAACAGGGAGTTGGGAAAGGGTTAACATTTCCTTTCCCTTTCTACCATTCCTTCCTCTTCTCCTTCTCCTCCTTCCTTCGCCCTTTCCACCATTCCTCTCTTCCTCCTCCCACTTTCCAACTTTCCTTCCTCTCCTCCTCCCCATTCCACCATTCCTTCTTCTCCTTCTCCTCCTCCTCCTTCCTCCGCCCTTTCCACCATTCCTCTCCTCCTCCTCCCCCTTCCAACTTTCCTTCCTTTCCTCCTCCCCCTTTCCACCATTCCCTTTTCTCCTCCTCCTCCTCCTCCTTCCTCTGCCCTTTCCACCATTCCTCTCCTCCTCCTCCCCCTTTTCAACCTTCCTCCTTCTCCCCCTTTCCATAATTCCTTCCTCCTCCTCCTTCCTCCGCCCTTTCCACCATTCCTCTCCTCCTCCTCCCCCTTTTCAACCTTCCTCCTTCTCCCCCTTTCCATCATTCCTTCCTCCTCCTCCTCCACCCCCTTTCCACCATTCCTTTCTCTCCTTCTCCTCCTCCTCCTCCTTCCTCCGCCCTTTCCACCATTCCTCTCCTCCTCCCCCCATTCCAACTTTCCTTCCTTTCCTCCTCCCCCTTTCCACCATTCCCTTTTCTCCTCCTCCTCCTCCTCCTTCTTCCTCCACCCTTTCCACCATTCCTCTCCTCCTCCTCCCCCTTTTCAACCTTCCTCCTTCTCCCCCTTTCCATCATTCCTTCCTCCTCCTCCTTCCTCCGCCCTTTCCACCATTCCTCTCCTCCTCCTCCCCCTTTTCAACCTTCCTCCTTCTCCCCCTTTCCATCATTCCTTCCTCCTCCTCCTCCACCCCCTTTCCACCATTCCTTTCTCTCCTTCTCCTCCTCCTCCTCCTTCCTCCGCCCTTTCCACCATTCCTCTCCTCCTCCCCCCATTCCAACTTTCCTTCCTTTCCTCCTCCCCCTTTCCACCATTCCCTTTTCTCCTCCTCCTCCTCCTCCTCCTTCTTCCTCCACCCTTTCCACCATTCCTCTCCTCCTCCTCCCCCTTTTCAACCTTCCTCCTTCTCCCCCTTTCCATCATTCCTTCCTCCTCCTCCTTCCTCCGCCCTTTCCACCATTCCTCTCCTCCTCCTCCCCCTTTTCAACCTTCCTCCTTCTCCCCCTTTCCATCATTCCTTCCTCCTCCTCCTCCACCCCCTTTCCACCATTCCTCTCCTTCTCCTCCTCCTCCTCCTTCCTCCGCCCTTTCCACCATTCCTCTCCTCCTCCCCCCATTCCAACTTTCCTTCCTTTCCTCCTCCCCCTTTCCACCATTCCCTTTTCTTCTCCTCCTCCTCCTCCTTCTTCCTCCACCCTTTCCACCATTCCTCTCCTCCTCCTCCCCCTTTTCAACCTTCCTCCTTCTCCCCCTTTCCATCATTCCTTCCTCCTCCTCCTTCCTCCGCCCTTTCCACCATTCCTCTCCTCCTCCTCCCCCTTTTCAACCTTCCTCCTTCTCCCCCTTTCCATCATTCCTTCCTCCTCCTCCTCCACCCCCTTTCCACCATTCCTTCCTCTCCCCCTTTTCCTCCTCTTCTTCTTCCTCCTCCCTTTTCCAATCTTCCTTCCTCTCCTCCCCATTCCACTATTCCTTCCTCTCCTCCTCCTCCCCCTTTCCACCATTCCTTCCTCTCCTCCTCCTCCCTTCCTTCTTCTTTTCAACCATTCCTTCTTCATCCCCTTTTCCTTCTCCTCCTCCTCCACCTCTTCTTCCTCCTTCCCCAAATCCGGGTTCCCTCATCTTTCATTGCAAGGGCAACTAATGTGGAGGTAGTTTTCCGTTAAGTGGCTTTATTACTGGTTAGATTTTTTTCTTCTTCTTCTTCCTTTTTTTTTTACAAATTTTGACAGCGGAAGAAACGTGTCACTTCTTTTTTCCCCCTTCCCGAGTGTTCGATTCTAAAACATCGGAAGGACCAGTCGAAAAGGTTGAGGACTTAATTTAAAGTAGCAAAACTCGTATTCACATTTTTTTTCACTTCTCTCCCCCTCCCCTTCCCCCCTCCCCCCCCTTTTTTTTTGAAGTTTGCGTGGTCTCAGACGTGGTCATAAATATACAGAGAGAGAGAGAAAAAAACCAAAGGAATGGAGAGTAAATAAGGCACGTGGCAGTCTTTGAAAAAATCACACAAGCTTCAGCCAACTTAAATTAATTGCCATTTCCCTGGCCCGGTCCATAAAACTGTACATCGACACACAAATGTTGTGTGGGCAGCTGTCATTCCAAGTCACACTCCTCCAATATCCACGGTGGCTTTCAGACCCCAGCTGGATTTGACCCGGCGGATCTCCAGCCCAGTGGTGGGAACGTCCCGAGTTTGTTTGTGTGTGTCTGTGTGTGTTTTTAAAAAATAAAAATAAAAATCCATTTGGAATTGGACGAAAGGATAATTCCTTTCCTTCAGAAGGAGACAACGCCCACCCGGCCACCCACCCGGCCACCCCGGGAATCGAGTGGTCATCAGAAAAGATTGGTCAGCGTCGTCTGTGAAGGGCTGCGGGATTCGTGGACATCCAAGCCGCCAGACACGGAGCTCAGGACTGACGTCACGGAAGGCATGCTAGGATTCGTCAAGTCTGTGAGGGTGGTGGGCGTCCTGGAGGGGCTCAGGGATGTGTTGGAGATCTCCGAAGCGGGTCCGGAGGGGGTGCCGGCCTGGAGGGCCGGATCGGATGCCTTGTCCACTCCCGTGTTCTCTTGGCGTAAGAGGTTCCGTCGGAATTTGGCCCGGGCGTTCTGAAACCAGACCTAGAAGCGTTGGACGGGAAGGAAGGAAGGAAGGAAGGAAGGAAGGAAGGAAGGAAGGAAGGAAGGAAGGATAAAAAGCAGGAAAGGAAGGAGGAAAGGAAAGAAGGAAGGAAGGAGATGGGAAGAAGAAGCAAAGAAGGAAGTAGGGGAGGAGAGAAGAAGGGAAGGAAAGAAGGAAGGAAGGAAAGGAAGGAGGGGAAGAGAGAAGGAAGGAGATGGGAATGAGAAGGAAGGAAGGAAGGAGATGGGAATGAAAGCAAAGAAGGAAGGAGGTTGGAAGGAAGGAAGAAAAAGGAAGGAATAAAAAGCAGGAAAGGAAGAAGGGGAAGAGAGAAGAAAGGAAGGAGATGGGAATGAAAGCAAGGAAGGAAGGAGGTGGGAATAAAAAGCAGGAAAGGAAGGAGGGAAGGAGAGAAAGAGGGAAGGAGATGGGAATGAGAAGGAAGGAAGGAAATGGGAATGAAAACAGGGAAGGAAGGAGAGAAGGGAGGAGATGGGAATGAGAAACAGGGAAAGAAGGAAGGAAAGAACAAATGAATAAATGCAAGGTAGGTAGATGGGTGCAATCTTTAAAACAGTGCCCCCCCCCAACCTTTTGGGCACCAGGGACCAGTTCCATGGAGAAATGCCACAGACCAGTGTCGGGCCATGGGTTTGGGGGGCTGGGGAACCCTCCTGCTTTAAAAGATGTAAACTCTGCTTCATTCCCAATACAGATTGATTGGCCAGGCGATGGCCTTGATTTATTTAGAGTTTGGCATATCATGCATGGACTTCCAGCACTACAGACAGTCCTTAACTTACCACATTTAGTGACCGTCCCAAGTTACACCACCATTGAAAAACGTGACTTATGCCTGTTTTTTTTAACAGTTTTGTTAAATGCAAGATATGTGGTCAACATACAAATTATTTTATTCATCTGTTACTTATTTACTTGTCCAGAAAGTGCTTTTTTCCCCAAGAGGCCACCAGAATGTTCTACTTTCTCTTTGAAAACAGATTAACTGATTAACAGAGTTGGAAGGGACCCTGTAGGTCATCTAGTCCAACCCCCTCCCCCTGCCCAAGCAGGAGACCCTACACCATTTCCGACAAATGGCAATCCAATCTCTTCTTGAAAGCCTCCAATGAAAGCTCCCACAACTTCTGAAGGCAACTTCTGTTCCATGGGTTGATTGTTCTCACTGTCAGAAAATTCCTCCTTAGTTCTAGGTTGAATCTCTCCTTCTTCAGTTTCCATCCATTATTCCTTGTCTGGCCTTCAGGAACTTTGGAAAATAGCTTCACCCCTTCCTCTGTGTGGCAGCCCCTCAAATATTGGAAGGCTGCTCTCTTGTCTCCCCTGGTCCTTCTCTTCGCTAGACTAGCCATGCCCAGTTCTCATCCAAGAAGCTTCTTCAGCTACTTATTTACTTGTTTTGAAGTCTTAACTTCTTCAAAAACCTCATCACTACCAATGCATCAATTTCCCTGAGTAACTGTGGTCTCATCGGTATCCTGAAAAAGCCTTCTTTAAACCTGGTGGATCTCCACAGAGGATGGAGGAACTACCTCTCAAAGTTCCTGGGGCCATCTTGATCGGGAATTCTGGGAGACATCACCCCAACATCAGGAAGACACCCCTGAGAGTTGAGGAAGTTGACATAGTGGAATTGACTGGATCTCTGGAGAATTTCATTGGATTTTTTATTTTATTTCTTGCAATGGATGACTGTGAAGGTTGGACCATAAGGAAGGCTGAGCGCCAAAGAATGGAGGCCTTTGAACTCTGGTGCTGGAGAAGACTCCTGTGAGTCCCTTGGACGGCAAGGCCATCCAACCGGTCAGTCCTAGAGGAGATCAACCCTGACTGCTCTTTAGAACAGTGGTCCCCAACCCCCGGTCCGCGGACCGGTGCCGGGCCGTGGAGTACCTGGCACCGGGCCGCGCAGCGGCCGGGGGCCATGATCGCTGCAGCGGCCGGGGGCCATGATCGCTGCAGCGGCCGGGGGACATGATCGCTGCAGCGCAAAGGCTCCTGGGCCGTGCGCAAAAGCTCCTGGGCCGTGCGCAAAGGCTCCAGGGAAGAGAGCCCCGCGCAGGTACGCAATCAATGTGTCATCGCGAACAACGCCCCCCCACCCCTGCGCGCGCTCAGCGGGCCACAGTAAAATTATCAAAGGCTGACTGGTCCGCGGCGATAAAAAGGTTGGGGACCACTGCTTTAGAAGGCCAGATCCTGAAGAGGAAACTCCAATCCTTTGGCCACCTAGTGAGAAGGAAGAAGGACTCCCTGGAGAAGAGCCTCATTCTGGGAACGATGGAGGGCAAAAGAAGAAGGGGACGGCAGAGAAGGAGGTGGCTGGATGGAGTCACCGGAGCTTAAATGGACTCCAGAGGATGGGAGAGGACACGAAGGCCTGGAGGAATGTTGTCCATGGGGTTGCTATGGGTAGGACATGACTTCACAACTAACAACAGCAAAAAGGTTGGAAACTTTTTCTTTCTCAAGGTGAGCTCAAGAAACATTCATAACATTTTCTTGGCCATGATATAAATCTGTTTTTTTTTAACTGCCTCCGTTCAGATATTTCTCTTATTTATTTATTTCCCTATTTATCCCAAAGCTTGGGGATTTCTAGTAGTCTCCCAACAAATCTCCCTTTCTTTTCCCCCCAACATTTTCTATATTTTAATCCATAATCACGTGCATTCCCATATTAACATTGCTTACAGTATATATTCTTATATATATTGATATACTGGTATTTATCTCTAGTTTCTTGATCTTCTCTCATGATTACGTTTCTACTCTTTGCACCTGTTTTCCAGCCATTGGTACCACAAGTCCCATGTTGAGTAATACTCTGTTTCCCCTTTGTCTTTATGTTCCATCGTTAACCTGTCCAGTTCGGCAGATTCTAATATTTTCTTTATTACCATTTCATCTGTAGGTATACTTCCGTTTTTTCCAATTTTGTGCATACATAATCCTAACTGCTGTCATCACATGTAACATTAAGCATAGGATTCTTTTATTGTATTTCCCTGGTAGTATATCTAATAAGTAGCAGTGGCTCAATGGCTAAGACGCTAGCTTGTGGATCAGAAAGGTCGGCTGTTCAACGGTTCAAATCCCCAGTGCCGCGTAATGGAGTGAGCTCCCGTGACTTGTCCCAGCATCTGCCAACCTAGCAGTTTGAAAGCAGGTCAAAAATGCAAGTAGAAAAATAGAAACCAGCTTTGGTGGGAAGGGAACAGCGTTCCATGTGCCTTTGGCATTGAGTCATGCTGGCCACATGACCACAGAGACGTCTTCGGACAGCGCTGGGTCTTCGGCTTTGAAACGGAGATGAGCAGCGCCCCCTAGAGTCAGGAACGACTAGCACCTATGTGCAAGGGGAACTTTTACCTTTACCTATACCTAATAAGAATAGTTCTGGATTTAGATCTATTTGTTGTGTTATCATCTCTTCTAGCCACCCTTTTATCTTTGCCCAATATCTTTTTGCCGATGGACACGTCCACCACATATGATAGTAGGTTCCCTGTGCCTGTTTACATTTCCAGCACTCTGGTGAGCTATTTGGGAACCTTTTTCCCATTCTTGTTGGTGGCAAGTGCCATCTGTAGAACAAATCTTTCTTTTGTTTAGATGTTACATTTATCTTCTGCCCACCTCCTAGTTTGATGAAAAGAAGGACTAGGGGAGACATGATAGCAGTCTTCCAATATCTCAGGGGCTGCCCCAAAGAAGAGGCAGTCTAGCTATTCTCCAGGGCACCTGAGGGCAGGACAAGAAGCGATGGGTGGAAACTAATCAAGGAGAGAAGCAACTTAGAACTAAGGAGGAATTTCCTGACAGTGAGAACAATTAATTAGTGGAACAACTTGCCTCCAGAAGTTGTGAATGCTCCAACACTGGAAGTTTTAAAGAAGAGATTGGATATCCATTTATCTGAAGTGTGGTAGAGTCTCCTGCCTAAGCAGGGGGTTGGACTAGAAGACCTCCAAGGCCCCTTCCACCTCTGTTATTTTAATCTAAGGTAACCCCAAGAGTCACAGAGATTGGATAGCCATTTGTGTGAAGTCGTGTAGGGATTTTTTAAAATAAATACAGGTGGTCCTCAACTTACGACCACAAGTGAACCCCAAATTTCCATTGCTAAGCGAGGCGTTCAGTCAGATCGCTTCATTTTACCACCCTGCTTGCCGCCATTCTTAAGTGAGTCATGGTGGTTGTTCAATTAGTAACACGGCCATTAAGTGAACCCACACTTCCACCCACTCCCCCCCTCATCGACGTTGCTTGTCAGAAGGTCGCAAAAGGGGATCACGTGACCCCCCCGGAGGCTGCGCACGGTCATAATACGAGTCAATTTGCCAAGTGCCTGAATTTTGGTCCCCGTGGACAACAGCAGTGATGGCGAATCTTTTTTTCCTCGGATGACGAAAGGAAGCGTGTGCACATGCTGAAAACCATAATGTAATGCCAATGTAGCACCAAAGCAGGGGGTGGGGGGCATGCATGCATACACACACCCCGCGCATGGGTGCACATCTCCCAACAAAACAGCTGGCCGGCAGGAGGTGCACACCCCATGAGCAGTGGGGTTGACCTTGGCCACGGCTCGCGTGCCATCACAGGACTCAGCCGGTCGTAAGTATGGAAAACGGTCCTTAGTGACATTTTTCCCCCGGGTCGTCGTAACTTTGAAAAGTCACTCAATGAAAGGTCGTCAGTCACAGAGTGTCGGTAGGGGATTCAGGAAGGCATTGAAACAGAAGAAGAAATCCGCCCCCCCCCCTGCTTTGACTACATGGAAATTATGACAGGTTCTCTGTTTTCCAGGGTGCAATAAAAGAATGTTAGGGATGAATGAATTCTTGGCTTGTTTATTGGATATATTGGATTTTTGTTTGTTTATAGGAGAAAATTCTGCAGAAAATACTGCAGAAAATTCCACTTTTTTCCTAGTAGGATAACACAGCTGGTCAGAAGAGAAATTTGGCAAGACAGCGCCAGGATGGCAGAAAAAAAAAAGATGATTTTCATACCGAGTTTCCCCAAAAATAAGGTTCTAGGTTTCCAGTTTTATCGTATTTATATGCCGCCCTTCTCCCAAGGACTCAGGGAGGCGTACAACATAAAAGAAAACACATATTACAAAAATTAAAAGGGACCTTAAATAAAGTATCAAAAAAAAACAAACCCAATTGATATTTACAATAAAATTTTAAAAATTAAATTAAAATTAACAACAAGAAGACAGGGTCTTATTTTCTTTGGACCCCCAAAATAAGCACTTGGCCTTATTTTCGGGGAGGTCTCATTATTTTGAGGTATAGGAGGCGGAGAGCGTGGTCACCTCACGGCTGCTGCTGTGTTGCAATGTTTTGGGGGAGGGCTTATTTTTGGGGGGGAGGGCTTATTTGGGGGGAGGGCTTATTTTAGCACAGGCGCTCCAAAGCCCATTTGGGCTGATTATTCGGGGAGGTCTTATTTTGTGGAAAACAGATTCCTTTTTTTTTCAGCATCAGAAAAGGGGCTAACATAGGTTCTTCCTGGATTTTCTTTGCAATAGAAAAGCAAACTCAGAAGTTCATTATAAGAAGGAGATAAATTAGTCCTATAAACAATCTCCTTTTGAGTTGCATATCTTTCCAGCAAAAAGTGCAATGCAAAAAGGAAAAGAGGAAAAAAGCAGAATTCTGCATTTGTTTCTTAAAGGACAACTCTCTCTCTCTCATCTCTCTCTCTCTCTCCTTTTTTTTTGCAAGAGTGGAAATTTCCTGTGCTACCTTATTCCTCAGGGGGAAACTGAGGCAGGGGGAACCAAGCAGTGACTGAGAGAGGAGTTCAATGCAGCAGTCTGCCTTGGCAAACGGATTTGGCATTGTTAGGTCATATTTTCTTCCAGGGGCCCCTTTGCAAAATTAGGTGTCAGGTCTGGAATGATGAAATTAAAAATTAGGAAAATCTAACCCATAAAACTAAGATCATGGCATCCGTCCCTCTCAATTCCTGGCAAATCGATGGGGGAAGAAATGGAGGCAGTGACAGATTTTATTCTTCTGGGCTCCAAGATCACCGCAGATGGGGACGGCAGCCAAGAAATTAAAAGGCGCTTGTTCCTGGGTGGGGAAGCTATGGCAAATCTAGACAGCAGACTAAAAAGCAGAGGGCATCACCCTGCCAATCAAAAGTGCATCTAGTCAAGGCCAATTGCAATAAAAAATGAATGGAAACCCACCAAGGAGAGATTCAACCTAGAAATAAGGAGGAATTTTCCGACAGTGGGAACATCAACCATGGAACAGAAGTTGCCTTCAGAGGTTGTGGGAGCTTCATCACTGGAAAACTTTCAGGAAGAGACTGGTCTGACATTTGTCAGAAATGGTGTAGGGTCTCCTGCCTGGATGGGGGGTTGGACTAGATGACCTACAAGGTCCCTTCAAACTCTCTTAATCTGTTATTTGTTAAATAGATGGCTGTGAAGTTTGGATCATAAGGAAGGCTGAGCACCAAGAATGGAGGCCTTTGAACTCTGGTGCTGGAGAAGACTCCTGCGAGTCCCTTGGACTGCGAGGCCATCCAACCTGTCAGTCCTAGAGGAGATCAACCCTGACTGCTCTTTAGAAGGCCAGATCCTGAAGAGGAAACTCAAAGACCTTGGCCACCTAATGAGAAGGAAGAAGGACTCCCTGGAGAAGAGCCTCATGCTGGGAACGATGGAGGGCCAAAGAAGAAGGGACGACAGAGAAGGAGGTGGCTGGTTGGAGTCACCGAAGCAGCCGTCATGAGCTTAAATGGACTTCAGAGGATGGTAGAGACCAGGAAGGCCTGAGGAACGTGGTCCATGGGGTCGTGATGGGTCGGACACAACATTGCAACTAACAACAACAATCAAAAAATGTAAAGAGAGGGAGAAGGAATAGTGGAGAAGAGGGGAAAATAGAAGGGGGGAGGAGGAGGAAGAAGAAGAGGAAGAGAAAGAGGAAAGGAGGAGGAGGAGGAGGAGAGGAGAAGGAGAAGAAGAAGAAGAAGAAGAAGAAGAAGAAGAGAAGAAAGAAGAAGAAGAAGAAGAATAAAAGAAGAAGAATAAGAAGAAGAAAAGAAGAGGAGTGGCTGGATGGAGTGAAATTGAACTGAAATAATAATAGCAGTAGACTATATACCGCTTCATAGGGCTTTCAGCCCTCTCTAAGCGGTTTACAGAGAGTCAGCATATTGCCCCCAACAATCCGGGTCCTCATTTTACCCACCTCGGAAGGATGGAAGGCTGAGTCAACCCTGAGCCGGTGAGATTTGAACCGCTGAACTGCTGATCTAGCAGTAGCCTGCAGTGCTGCATTTAAACCATGCGCCACCTCGGCTTTTTCTAATAATATCCTAAATGCAAGATTTCAGGGTGATCAGCTCCCCAACCTCCAGCTGGGCTGCTAAAAGTGTTCAATCTTGGCTTGATGGACAAACATTTAGCAATTGTGGTTCTTCTGCCTTAGATGTGTTGAGCTGATGTCTGTCAGAGATCCGAGAACGTGGAAGCAGAAGGGGAAAAGTGGGACGGCAACTCACAATGCATCTCCTGAATGACAAACAGGGACCTTAGATGGAAAGATGGAGTCTGGCATGGACACTTTCCCATTTTGCTTAGAAGCTCACAGATGATAACTCCAACTATGATGGAGATTGGTAGCCATGACAGCAAACCTCTTGCAGTTGTATGTATGTACTTATCTATCTATCTATCTATCTATCTATCTATCTATCTATCTATCTATCTCTATCCATCCATCCATCCATCCATCCATCCATCCATCCATTATTCCATTTGTCTATCTATCTATCTATCTATCCGTCCCATCCATCCATCCATATCTATCTATCCATCTATCTATCTATCTCCATCCATCCCTGTCTGTCTATCTATCATCTATCTATCATCTATCTATCTATTATCTATCTATCTATCCATCTATCTTTCTATCTACCTATCTATTCATCTGTCCATCTGTCTGTCCATCCATATCTATCTATCTATCTATCTATCTATCTATCTATCTATCTATCTATCTATCTGCTATCTATTGATCTATTGATGTAACCATGTGTCCATCTTTATCTATGTATGTATGTATGTATGTATGTATGTATGTATCTATCTATCTATCTATCTATCTATCTATCTATCTATCTATCTATCTATCTATTTATCCATATCTATCTATCTATCTATCTATCTATCTATCTATCTATCTATCTATCTAATTTATTGCCTCTCCCCCATCTTACTGTAGGGTAACTCTGGGTGCCTTAGTGTTACACATCAGTTAAAACATCAAAAGTTTAAAACAAATCTTAAAACCAAAGACACGTGGGGAGGGCGTGGGTGGAGGGCAAGAGATGGGATCTGCTATTATTCCACCCGCTCCATTGCCCTAGTCCCCCACTGGGGTCCCAAGCTGACTGGCAGAACCAGTTCTTTGGGCCCTGACGAAAGGATAGGAGGGTTGGGGCCAACCTCACAGGGGAGGAGGCGAGACACTCCCGAGGGCAGGAGCCACAGCAGAGGAGGCCCTCTTCCTGGACTCTGCCGGCTGGGATAATCGGGCTGGACTGGACCCTCATTGCGCCTCCTCTGCCGGCGCCAGTGGGACGGGCCAATCCCAGTGGGATGAGACGGCCCCCTCAAGTAGCCTGAACCCCTGCCATTTTTTTCCACAGTTTTTTTTTTCATTTTTTAATAAAAGTGTCAAATCAACCTGCGAGCAGTGTGGCACCTGGGCACCATATATTCCAGTACAAACAAACTAGCCAAATTAAACATGATTATATATTCAATCAACTTATGAAATTCCCATACACATCTATATGGATTACCGTCTATCATGATGCGATTATTCCACCTGTTTCTCATTCTTACTTTCGTTTTATCAACTAGAAATGTAATATTGATATTCCCTTTATTTCTATCTCTCCTTCTAGCTTTTAATCATGTCACCCTGTATTATAAGTTTTTTTTCTTTCTTTCCCGTCTAATTTCCAGTTGTGTCACCTGCCTACAAAAAGAAAGGAGAGGAAAATAAAGAATGGAGAGGACGATATAGAAGAAGACAGTTCAAATCAAGAGTCAAAAACAGATAGATGATTTCGCTGGGATTCAGAGTGGCACAAAAAGGGTAGACAAGGGGGAATGTGTCCCCCCCCCACAGAAAGAAACAATCAAACAGCAAAGAAGGAAATAGTAATAAGAGACTAGGAAAAAAAACCCTGGGGAAAATCACTAGAACAATAAAATTAAAAGTGAGAAAAAGGACTCTGAAGAAAAGATACAATAATTATAAAAATAAGAAAAAAGAAGCAGCTAGGAGAATGGGAGAAAAGGAGAAAATTAATAAGAAGTGGAATCTTTGAGAGACCAAGAGGAAATGTTCAGAGAGGAGGAAGGGAACGAAGGAACATATTAGTAGATTAAAGAGAATTGTATTAATATTGTTAACGGTCAATTAAGATGTAAGGGAATTATAGTAACACTGTTAATTGCGGATAATTAATTAAGTTAAATGTTCTCTCTGTTAAAACTGAACTTGAGGATGTATGTTCCTTACAGTAAAGTAGACCAAATATAAAATGATAATTTGGTTTCACCTTGAAGGGGCAATTAGTGATATTGCTTATGTATTAAGAAAATAAGTTTAAGATAAAACAAATATGGAAAGAAAAAATATGGCTGAAATTGGAAACAGAACTATAATGTAAAATGGATTACATATATGAGAGGATGTAAAAGAATAGACCCGGATAACACTTTGTTTATAAAATATGTCAAAATTTGTAATAAAAAATAAAAACATTTTTTAAAAAAGAATCGGAAACAGGAATCATCCATCCATAATCTCTTGCCCGCTTCATACTTTAGTTGCTATGCTTTGAATGAAGAGGGGTAGAAGGAAAACAAGTCAAACAACAAGAAAAAGAAGAAAGAAGAAAGAAAGAAAGAAAGAAAGAAAGAAAGAAAGAAAAAGAAGAAGAAAGAAGATCTACCCATTGTCTCTTGCCCGCTTCGACACCTCAATGGCTATCCTTTTTTTTTACTTGTCTCCCCCATCCAGGAAGGGATTTAAAATGGATCCCCAACATCTTGAATTGAACCCAGCCCGCAGAACAGTGGTGTTACAGGGGCCATTACCCATGCTGCTGCCACACTCTGCACCAGCTGCACCTTCTGTATGCTCTTCAGGGGCTGCCCAGGGGCTGCCCTGTGTAGAGTGCATTACAGTAGTCCAGTTGTGAGTTGACTAGGGACTGACTGACGGAGCACAGGGAAACGTGGTCCAAGAAATATTGCTTTCTAAAGCCACCTGATCGATGACCAGGACTACCAATGCACCCTACAGAGAAAACAAGATCTGACACAATCCGAGTTCTCGGAAGATCCCAGTTTCCAGTATTACAAAAGAGGAAATTTGGGGGACTTTGAGATATAATCCCGGGACCGATTACATTTTGTTAATCATTGGCCTTATGAGTGTTTTTAGATATTTTGGGATATTGGAATTATGATGGAATTAAGTAATCTGTTAAATCCGTTAAATTCTTAAAAGTAAAATATGAAAGATTCAGCAGAGGACCACAAACGTATTGTATAAAGAAACATTCTCGATGTTTAAACGAATTTCTGAAAAAAGCGAGAAAGAACCATAAAGAGAGAACAGTATTGTTGAAGTTGGAAGATTAGGATTTAATGGTATTATTACTGTTAGCATTTTGTAAAAAGGATATTGGCCCAGTCAACACTGCCCACAAAATATGTGTGATGTGAAAGGAAAAACTACAAATAAACATACGTACATACATACCATGTTTCCCCGAACATAAGACAGGGTTTTATTTTCTTTTGACCCCTGAAATAAGCACTTGGTCTTATTTTGGGGGGAGGTCTTATTATTTTTGAAGTGCAGGAGGCGGCGAGCGTGGTCACCTCGTGGCTGCTGCTGTGTTGCAATATTTTTGGGGAGGGCTTATTTTTTGGGAGGGATTATTTTAGTGCATGAGCTCAGATGCCCCATTGGACTTATTATATGGGGAGGTCTTATTTTCAGAGAAACAGGGTACATACATACATACATACATACATACATACATACATACAAGAGGTGGTATTCAGCCGGCTTGGACCGGTTCACCCAACTGGTAGCGCCGAACCCCAACTCCAAAATATCCTATGTAGCCTCATTTTTGAAGCCGCGTGCTGGCTGCGTACACGAGGTGCATACGCACACAACGCAAGCATGCGTGCATTCTCACAGTTGCAAACCGGTGATAAACCTAAGTGAATCCCACTATGCATGCATGCATGCATACATACATACATACATACATACATACATATATAATAACAAAGGAAGCTGTGGACACTGCCACAGAAGGTCTCTACTGACACACACACACACACACACACCGAGTGAAGTTGTAAGCCACAAACTTTTTCTGGTTGACATATGATGGGAAGCCAGCCTACAACAACTCATTAGTGTACAAAGACGATTCATCAAACTGTAGCTTATTGCAAGGGAGTTGATGACCTTCCTTTGAAGAAGATCTCAGAGTAACAACAGAATAACAGAGTTGGAAGGGACCTTGGAGGTCTTCTAGTCCAACCCCCTGCTTCTCATACCATTTCTCAATCTCAAGTGGGTTGCTCTGCCCACCCCCAAAAAAACCTCTTGAGGTTTACGGCTTCTTCTGTGAGCAGATTAATTTAGGCACACCCAGCTGAAACAACTTCCTTTGTACAGCGCCAAGAAGAAATTGAGTGTTAAACGTCCAAATTCTGTTGGGATTTCTTTAACCCAAATCCAGACTGGATTTGGAAATCTTTGTCTTTGAGGGACTAGGGGGCCAAGATGGCAGCTACAGTATTTATAGACCTTCCTCCAAAATTATCACTTGCAGAAGCCATGGGCAGGAACTTCCCCATTTCTCCATCACCATTAATGTTTTGAAGTTCTCCTCTTTCCAGGATTCACCATCGTTGGTCAGATCCAAACATTTCAGAATTCAAGAGAATATATCCCTTTTGACAAGAGTCTGGTTTAACATCCAGTGGTCGCTTGTTCCTGGACAACTTCATCATTTCCATCAACTTAGATCCAGGATGGCAAACCTGTGGCACGCTTGCCCGAAGTGGCATGCAGAGCCATGTCACCTGGCACGCGCACCATTGCCCATTCCTCTTCTGTGTTTCTGTTGTGCATGCGCGCGGCAGTGCCGGAAACTGAAAGAGCTGATCTTCCAATTTCTGGCGTACGCATGCGTGCTGGTATCTGGAAGACTACCCTGTTTCCCTGAAAATAAGACCTCCCCAGATAATAAGCCCAATCGAGCTTTTGAGCGCATGGGCTGAAAATAAGCCCTCCCCTAAAAATAAGCCCTGCCTGAAAATATTGCAACACAGCAGCAGCTGTGAAGTGACCATGCTCACTGCCTCCTGCACCTCAAAAATATACGACCTCCCCAAAAATAAGGCCAAGCGCTTATTTTGGGGGGGTTCAAAAGAAAATAAGACCCTGTCTTATTTTTGGGAAAACACGGTAGCTGACTGGTGCGCGTGCACGCACCAGAAATCAGAAGTTCCTTTCCTGGTGCGGGCATTCCCCCTGGGCCGCTCCTCTTCCAAGTTGCGGCCCCGATGAGTGCGTGGGTGCACTCCTTTTTGGCCCTTGGTGCCGAAAAGGTTCTCCATCCCTGACATAGTTGCTAGCCAAAAAAATACAAAAAAATAAATAAAAATGTTTTCCTGAGCAAAACAGGCACACTGGCTTTTGAGAATATGCCGGGGATCCTCCATCCTTCCCCAAACACCGCAAAAACTAGAGAAAACCAGCCACAGGACATCAGGAAAGAGGTCTTATGTTAACATCTCCAGCAATGTTCTTTTCTTCTCCAGGTTGAGCAGCTTTTTTATGGCTGAAAGTTCTTTGTGATGGCTGATCAAAATTAAATTTAAATCCATTGAGGTTGGGTGGTTTATTTTGGGGGGGGGGTTCCTGTTATCTGGAACAAACGTGGAACAATTCTACAAATCTACAAAGTTTCTTCCATGCTTCTTTTCAAAGAGAATTAAGAAAACATTCAGGCCAGCTGACCATTTTATGGCCCTGTTCACGTTCTGCAGAAGTTGGTTTAGCCATAGCTTGTCCAGCAAGCCGCATCTGCCCTCATTCACGTAACATTTAATCCTGATTTATAAACCATGATGACTGACTAGGTTCAGGGAATCTGCTAAGCCCAGATGAAACAACTTGTAAACTACGCTTGATCTCAGCCAAAAGTGACTCATAACCATATAAACTTAAAAACCATCCTTGAACTGTCAACCACGTGAATTCAGCCAAGGAAGGCAATTCAGCAAATCACAGTTTAATGAAACCAGAGCTCAGTGCAATGGGCAGATGTAACCAGTTTAATCTTGGGTCTGAAAAATAGTGTAACATAGATACACAGACCTTCTGATGTTAGTCAGAGGCCAAAGCTGTTGATTTTCACCAGAAGAGGAGAAGACGACACCAGTGGTGGGATTCAGCCATTTCGCACCTATCCAGGAGAACCGGTTGGCAACTTTCTAAACAGTTCGGAGAACCGGTTGTTGGAAGAAATCTCCTTTTGTTTTTTTCCCACTTTACAGGGCTAATCCTGCAAGGAAGGCAGGAAGGAAACATCCTGGTGTTGTTTCTAGCCTCATCTTTGCTGCCCTGCTCACAGAAACTGCCTCTCCGGTTAACCCTGATTACATTGTAACAGCTAAGGCGAAGCGCCCATCGACGTGAGTGACGTAGAGTTGGTCACACCACACAGTCACATGATCACCGAGCCCTGCCTACCCAGCAGGTCATTAGGGCAGAGAACCGGTTGTTAAATTATTTGAATCCCACCACTGAAAGCGAGGATAGGGTTTCCTGTCTGAGCAGGTGTCAACTCCTAAAGTTGTCATGGTGAGGGAAGGGGCGGGGAGCGCACTCCATGCACACTTTGGCTAGAGTCGGATCTTAGATTACTGCAGTAGGTTTGGGAGGGGTGCGCCTCATTGGGGAATGTGATTTATGACACAGACTGAGGGGAGGACAGGGGTAAAACGAAGCTCAGATCTGACTAATGGTGCTCCTAATAAATACTAGTTTTGTATTGAAACTTGGCTCAGGACTCATGAATCAATTAGGACATTTTTAGGAAACCTGACAGCAGGTGTGGGTCTGTGGGCCACTGATGGACCACGAGAAAATTTTGGTGGTCTGCAGAAAAATTATTTGCATTTTTTAAATATGGCACTAAATACTATTTATCTTTTTAAAAAAATTCATATCGGTGGTCCACGGGATTTAAAATTATGAATTGAGTGGTCCCTGAGGTCCGAAACGTTGGTGACCCCTGGCCTAGAAGACCTCCAAGGTCTCTTCCAACTCTGTTATCCTGTTAACGTCGCGTTAAGGAAGTCCTGGTTTTGCCACAACAATGCACAGCCTTCAAGAGCACAAGAGAAGAAAGTTGACCAACCAAAAGTCCTCAGGTAGGACAACCCTTTGCTCATCACATCAAGGGCTCCATCTGTGAGGACAATGGCTGTTTTCCCCTCCAACATTGGACAGGTGAGACAGAGATAACCGAAGGCCAATCTTTCCGTCATATCCCCCCTGTCCATCCTCCCGGGCCTTAGAGCAGAGGCCAACTTTGGTTGGGACTTTTATCTCTGAGACTTCAACTCCCAGATTTCTCCAGCCAAGCATGGAATTCCAGGAGTTGACGTTCTCTCATCTTCACCCTTCGGGGTTGAGAAACACGGCTGCAACTCGCCAAAGACCGCTACTCCTGTTGTGCCATCAGAGCGGGCAGCAGAGTCGGACAGTGAGGAGGCTGGGGAGGAACATGGGCCAGTCCTGGGGACTGAAGAAAGCTCAGATGAGGGCTCTGTGCCAGAGGCAGGGAGCTAGAGAGCAGAGAGGCAGAGGAACAGCTGGAGCCTGTTCCCAGTGTGCACATGTGCAGAGCTGCCAGAAGACAAGAACAACTAAGAAAGCAGGGTCGACTTGGGAGTAAAGCCTTGGAGGTGATTGGCCCCTCCCATGGCAAACAAAAGAGGAGTGAACGAGGAGGGGGCTTTTGCAGGAAACAATTCATTCCTTCGGTCATTTCAAGAGTGGAAAGTTCTGTTTGTGACTATAAGAGACTCTGTGCCAAGTTTTGCCTTGCCCTGCGTTTGCAAACTAGTTACTTGGCAGCTCTCCAAATGAGATAAGGTTCGTGTGGATAAACATTCCTCGGAAAGACTGTTTTACTAAGCCTCGCTGACTGTGAATGAAAGGAATTCACAGCCGTGTAAATTGGGACCAAGACTCTGCTTCGTGCTTTTGAAGGAAGCCTGGGTCAGAACAGCTCGGTTTGAGTCCCTCAAAAAAATAGTAATAATCACTTACCTGGAGCACTCTCTTGGTTAAACCCGTTTTTTGCGCAAGCTGCTTCAAGTCCTTGGCATCCGGGTTGTGGTTAATTGCAAAATAGGATTTCATTGTCCGCAGCTGGTGATGTTTGAAGGAAGTCCGCATACGTTTGGTCTTTTGATTGCTGGGGTAATGCTGGTCTCGATCCAGAGGCTGCCGTCATTCTCATTGCAACTCAGGGCTAAGAGGGCACCAAGGTGGAAAAGAAGCAGTCAGCACAATGTCCAGGCAGGCGGGAAGACCCCCCTGTCTGGGCTCCCAGAATGTCCTTCCGCCCCCGCCCCAGCAATCAAGAGAGACCATCAGGAAAAGATTTGGGCACAACCATCCATGGCACCACTCACGCACCCAGCCCAGAAGGGACTTAGCAATTTGGTCAAATGGTGAAGCTAAAAAACCAGGAGACTGTGAGTTCTAGTTCCTGCCTTAGGCAAGAAAGCCAGGGGGATGTCTCTGGGCCAATCACCAGGAGGCTGTGAGTTCTAGCCCCACATTAGGTAAGAAAGCCAGGCGAATGACTTTGGGACAATCACCAGGAGCCTGTGAGTTCTAGTCCTGCCTTAGGTAGAAAAGCCAGGTGAATGACTCTGGGACAATCACCAGCAGCTTGTGAGTTCTAGTCCCACTTTAGGTAAGAAAGCCAGTGGATGATTTTGGGATAATCACCAGGAGCTTGTGAGTTCTAGTCCCACTTTAGGCATGAAAGCCGGCTAGATGTCTCTGGGCCAATTACCAGGAGGCTGTGAGTTCTAGTCTCCCTTTTAGGTAAGAAAGCCAGGTGGATGACTTTGGGCCAATCATCAGGAGATGGTGAGTTCTCCAAACTACTCAAAATTTCCGCTACCAATTCTCCAAACTACTCAAAATTTCCACTACCAATTCTCCAAACTACTCAAAATTTCTGCTGCCGGTTCTCCAAACTATTCAAAATTTCCGCTACCGATTCTCCAAACTACTCAAAATTTCCGCTACCAATTCTCCAAACTACTCAAAATTTCTACTACCGGTTTCTCAGAACTACTCAAATTTCCGCTGCCGGTTCTC